>NW_026613532.1:90000-173345 GCF_026213295.1 Gadus chalcogrammus
TATGCAGCGTGGCAAAGTGTCGTAACTGTGGGGAGCCGAGACCCGAGGATGGAATACATGATTGCTATATCCAGCCGTACAAAAAGGAAAAGAAAAAGAAACGCAGGGGTCCATCGGATGACTCTGATGACGACGCTCCGCCTAATAAATACATATACTATGATTTCGAAACGCGCATGCATGACGGTCGTCACGAAGCAAACTGTGTGGCTGCTATTACGTCTGAAGGCCTGGCATGGTATGCTACCGGTCTAGATTGTGTAAGAGAGTTTGTGAACCGCTACAGAACAGGGGAGTATACGTTGTATACATTTGTTGCACACAATGCGTCGGGCTTTGATAACTATATCGTTCTGGATTACATGACCAAGCAGGGTATTAAACCCATTTTAGTCATGAAGGGTAGCAGAGTCATTTTGATGCGTGATGACGCCTACCATCAGAGATGGGTCGACTCATTTAGCTTTTTGCCCATGCGATTGGCTAATGCACCGGATGCGTTGGATTTTGATGATATGGTAAAAGGTTATTTTCCTCATAAATTCAACACACGGGCCAACGAGTCTTATGTCGGTGCCTACCCTGAGATCTCATACTATGGTTTTGATTCCATGACTAGCGATCAAAAGACAGATTTCGCTATTTGGTACAGATCTGTACGACACAAAAAATTTGACTTTCAGAAACAGCTGCGTCGCTACTGTGTCAACGATGCGATGATCCTGTACACGGCGTGTGGGATCTACAGGGAAAATTTCATAGAGTGTGCCGATATAGACCCCTTGGCCTATGCCACTCTGGCTTCGGCGTGCATGGCCACCTTCAAAAAGTCGTTCTTGAAGAAAAACGTCCTGGCATTGACCTACGAGGGGGTATATCGGAAAAAGAAAAAGTCGTTCTCATGTGCATCCATCCAGTGGCTTGAATATCTATCCCGCTCCAATAACCTGGAGAGGCTAAATATGGGCCATTCTTCCTAGACGGGCACGCCCCGTCTATAAACACAGCCTATGAATTTGCAGGATGCTTTTATCATGGGTGTGAACATTGTTACAACGCTGGACACCAGAACCCTGTCCTCAAGAAGACCTATGGCGAATTGTGGGTGCAGTTTCACCTCAAAGTCAAGGCCCTCAAAAGAGATCATGGTTTAAGAGTTGTGGTCATGTGGGAGTGTGAGTGGCACCGTCTGAAAAAGACCAATGCTGCAGTGCAGGCATTCTTGGCTACTCTGAAGATACAACCTAGGATTGATCCTCGCGACTCTCTCTATGGGGGTCGCACCAATGCCATCAAAATGTATCACAAGGCCGAGCCCGGTGAGAAAATACGCTACTATGACTTTACCTCTCTCTACCCCACAGTACAGGCTCGCTGTCCTTACCCTGTAGGGCACCCCCAGATCATTTTCAGGAATTTTGGTCCTTTGGATGGGTATTTCGGCATCATCAAATGCACCGTGTTGCCCCCCAGAGGTCTTTACCATCCTGTGCTCCCCTACAGGTGTCATGGGAAGCTGATGTTCCCCCTCTGTGGTACATGTGCCACTGAGCTCAATCAGACAGACGCGTGTCATCACTGCAACGATGAACGGGCTCTGACAGGCACCTGGGTGACTTTTGAGCTACAAAAAGCAGTTGAAATGGGTTACGAGTTAATCCAAATGCATGAGGTGTGGCACTACCCCAAACGGTCAGAGACTCTGTTTAAAGGGTATGTCAAAACGTTTCTCAAGCGTAAACAGGAGGCTTCAGGATACCCAAGCACAGTGGACACTGCGGAGAAACAGCGAGCGTATGTGCAAAACTATCTGGCAAAGGAGGGTATACAGTTGGATCACGACAACATGTGTGTGAACAAGGCCATGCGTAATTGCAACAAGTTGATTCTAAACAGTCTGTGGGGTCGCTTTTCACTATGCCCAGACCTACCCACTTGTGAGCTAATTTCTGACCCTGAAAGGTTCACTCAGCTCATGTTTAGCGATAGCTATCACATTAGTCACTTTTGCTTTATCTCTGATGAAGTAGCCCTTGTACAATGGAAACATGTAGATGCACGTCTCGCAAGGGCGCGGGATGTCAACGTGATTGTGGGGGCTGTGACTACCGCCCATGCCAGGCTCATGCTCTACGATCTTCTAGACAAACTACAGGAACGTGTCCTCTATTGCGACACAGACAGCATCATTTTTGTTTCTAAGGAGGGTGATTGGGTACCCCCTTTAGGCCCTTATCTGGGCGACTTGACCGACGAGATAAATGATGGTGATCTGTATGGTACCGAACAGGAGGATTACATTAGCGAATATGTCTCAACAGGTCCTAAAAGCTATGCATACCACACCCGTGACCACAAGTCTGTCGTCAAAAGCAAAGGGGTGACTTTAAATGCAGCAAATGCTAAAGTGGTCACCCAGCAGACCCTGAAATGTCTATTGGATGATTTTGTCAACCATCGGCCTCAAACCCTCGACATCACCACCACTGTAGATACCATCCAGCGAGATAAGACTAGGTTTCTGCTTAAAAACGCTACTGTAGTTAAACGGCTTAGGGTGGTTTACAACAAACGCAGGGTCTTCCCCGACTACACCACGCTTCCTTACGGTTATTAACCATTTTGTTTATTGTTTTTCACTTTTTCACATGATCCATGTTTTTTCTTCTTCTTCTTTTTACATATCGTTTTCAAATGATCCATGTTTTTATTCATTTTATATTTTTGAGGGGGGTATGCATATTGTGTTAAGAAAATCAAATCATACTATGTTATAATCATGCTATTAGCTATTTTGTTTTTTATTGTTTTCAAATGATCCATGTTCTCTTCTTTCATCTTTTTTATTTTAATCATTTCTGTATTTAGGGGGGGTATTCATATTGTATCTGTGTATACTTTTTTTATGCATCATGTATTAATGATGAATGACTATTATGAGTGCTAATAATCATGTCGGTGTTAATAAAGAATGTTAACTGTCAAATGTTTCACGGTTCTATGGTCACAATACATCCGTCCATCAGAGGGGATGCACACAGACCGCAGAGATGGCTGCTGTACACACAACGTTCGACCCTAGACTTCAACACCCGTTCAGCATGGTAGTATCGGGACCTTCAAACAGCGGCAAAACCTACTTTGTCAAAACAGTCATTGAAAATATGGATCGGTTATTCTCAGAAAAGATTGAGAATATAGTATATGTTTATTCATGCTGGCAGCCCATATATGATGATTTACTTAAAATAAGAAACATTCACTTTGTAGAAGGGATCCCCAAATCTCTATGTGATGATGCAATCTTACCAGTCCATACTAGAAATCTGCTCATTATTGACGACTTGATGAACGATGCATGCAATAATATAGAGGTTCAGTACGTTTTTACCAAATATGTACACCATCGTAATCTCAGTTGTATGTATCTGGTCCAGAATTTATTTATGCAGGGTAAAACCAGCCGTACAATTAGTCTAAATACCAATTACATGGTTTTGTTTAAGAACCCTCGTGACAAATATCAGATTATGTTGATAGCCAAACAGATGTTTCCATGCAAGACAAAATATTTTCTAGAAGCCTTTAACGATGCTACCGACATGCCTTACGGCTATCTACTTGTAGACTAAAGCCATGACCCCAGACAACATGAGACTTAGAACAGATATATTGTCAGACCGGCATGTTGTATACACTCAGAGAGCCAAAGTGATTAGCCCAAAAGACCATGTCCTCACGTATAAGTAGAAATCGTGAGCGTCTTAAGCAACTATATAGCGCACCTCCGGCCCAACGTAAAGTTATCCTCAGGACAGCCAACACCGACTTTATCAACTCGCTGTGTGAAATAGCCTTGAACATTTTACAAGGCAAAATACCTCTGACTCCACGCCAGCATATGAAATTGCGTAGACGAAAGAAGGACCTCAGAATACTCGCCAATAAAAATGTACTAATATCTAGAAAGAAAAGACTAATCAATCAGACTGGTTGATTTCTACTACCCCTGCTGTCTGTGGCCATACCGTTGTTTACAAGCCTGTTCTCAAGAGGAGGGTGATTATAATGGATCATACGCACAAGATGTATCTAGTTCCTCAACATCAACTCGATGCCTTAAAACATACCCCGCCCAGGGATTCTGTTAGACAGACTGCTGAAAATGAGCTGGATAAAGCCATTGCGATGGTGTTGAACACTCCCGATACAGACCTATATGAAAAAGCGGCCAGGTACGGCGCTGTCCTGCAGCGTTATCTATCCATGGTAAAGCAAGGGCAGCGCGAGCATGGAGAATTAACTCTGTCGCTTGCTGAGGGGGACCCTGTTCATACGCCTATGGCGGCACAACATAGTGCTGATGACGATGACGGCACCGGCGATCATATCTATAAGGATATAATGAAACATATACCCGTCAGAAGCAAGAGCAATACCCGACATATCCTGGACTCTTTAAAGAAATCTAAAAATGTTTCATGGTCGGACAAGGGGGAGATCATATTACATGGCGAAACTATTAAGGGGTCCCATATGTTTGATTTGTTAAAGAATGTTACCGCCCCTTACCATGTTGTCGAATCTGTCAGACCACAGGGCTGGAATGTATTTCTGAAATCTTTAGCCAGTAATAATATACCCCTATCGGCTATCCCTAATAAACAAAACAAGGCAAACTGTAGACATGTATAAGCATAGTCCCGGCACTACGGACGCCAATGCGATGGCCTCCGTCCCTGGCTCATCCGATAAAAGGAGGAAACGCAAGCAGCCCTTGTCATCTATTACTTCCCCTGGAATGCATGTGGCTGGGTGGTTGCCATTTTAGATTATGTGTCTAAATGTATGTTTTATCCGTAAAAAGAAAAGAAAACAGTACTACTAAAATGTAATCAAATTATTGTACTTTTATTATCAATACAGAAAACAACCATAACAACAACAACACATGCTACATGTTACATCCGCATACACATGACTGCACACACATCATATCATGATCATTACAGACATTAGGTTGTACACGGTTAACAAAGTCATAAACCTTTTCATTATTACGGGGTAAATTATCCCCATACAGGATACCCCTTTTTGCATATTAAACAAGAAAAAAACACAATGATGCCCACATGCTGTACTTGACGGATCCTGGACCTGTTGTGTAGAATGATCAACATCTATACAGTGCTGATCGAGAAAACGCTCTATGGTCTCAGGAAACTCAGAGTATGAGGGGGGGTTGCCGTAGGAGTCGAAAAAGTAACCCTGTCTCTCATCAGTAATATAGATGGCTAGCCAATGCGCACCGCCCATATGTGAAGGTTCGGTGTTGACCACCATCATAGCAGGCCTCTGATGAATTTCCCGGGGTAGGTGATTACACGGTAACGCGCCGAGAAAATATGCCTTGTGTGCCATTTTCTGACACACAGCTGTTAGCTCTATAGTATTCATATCGCACCACCTTTTTCAGTAATAGTCCAACAGCACCTGTCGTCTATTTGATATTTCTATAACAGAATCATAAACTGCATAACATATCAAATTGACCGTTGTAGCCAATGCTGCTCTGAATCGTGCCTCTAGCCTCACATTCCCTGTTCTGACTAGCGATACATGTTGTCCACAGCCCTCATCTGCCTCAAGGTTGAAACAAAATAATGCATACCCGCCCCCGAATTCCTTATGATTAATGGCTATTTCTCTATCTTTGAGCTGTCGACCTGTAGCCTGAATGAGCTGGAAATATTCTCGTGTATAGAGACCATTTCTAAAGTCAGGCTGAAAGGGTTTAGAGGGATATGCCTGACCGTCGCAATATAGGGATAAGAACTCAATGCCGAAATGCTGGAATCTGAAATGATTCCTGGCATAGCTCCCTGTGAATGCTTCGTTATTCACAAAACCTATAATAACCATCTTGGGTATTTGGCCTAGAAATAGATTATCCTGTGTGCATATACGGCTGCCCGCAGCGATGGATACATTATTTAGACATACCCTATCAACAGGGTATTTAACGTTAGCTTGGTTTAGCGCACGGGCATGTGCCAGCTTGACGCCTGGTGCTACCGATACCTTTTTAATGAAAACATTTGCAGACGCTATAGAGACCCGGTATTCCACAGCCCCATCGGACATGAGACAGAAATCATTTTTTGCTCTAATGAATCTCATGCGGAGATCAACTCCGTTAATCAACAGTTTCTCCTGAAAAAACATATCGACGTGTATAGGGGATATCAGCTCCACTATACGACTTCGCCCCGTATATTCACTCCTAGTCGTTAAGCCTAGATTGAGACCTCCAGGAAGAATCTCGTCCATATGTCCGTGTGTGTCTTTCTGGAATAGACCACAGCCAAATTGGGTGTCTAATGTTCCGTTTCCATAGTTTAGCAGGCATTCTATTATGCCTCTGTATGGATAGGTGTTTGACGACAGAGTAATATCTACTTGGGAGAATAACGTGCATCCTGGATAGTTAATCAGTCCCACGGGTGCCGCCCGAGCCAAGTCTGTTCCATCAGGATTAGTAATCTTGATCCTCAGATGTAAATACGTGTTGTTTAGATCTATATAGTCTTCGCTACTGGCCGATACAAAGAACTCTATGGGTCCACCATCTGTTAGCGCCGATAGCGGGGGTATTTCAATATATGTACTTTTTTCTATCGATGTCTGCGTCATCGGCAGGGAGAAGAGATCCAGCTCGCTCTTAATGCATTCGTCTGACATGTTATGTAATAATAATAATAATAATAATAGATTCAATTTATATCTATTATAAATTGAATCTATTATAATAGATATATTATAATAGAATAACAATAGCAACGCCATTGTTATTCAACCCTCCTGCTATACTAGATGAATATATCGTTAGCTGCCCCTCTAAAACGATGGGATGCCACCTTCCTGCTCCTTTTAGGTTTGGATCTCTTTTTGATAGATGCCAATCTTTTATTCTGTTTACGACGTCGTGCCGGTGCACGGGTATGCCCACATCCTATAGGAGGATACTTTGTTGCTCTTCAGGCATATACCCTCATGCCTGCCCCCTGCTGTTTGGGCGTAGATGCAGCATGGGCTATGTTGGTCATAACGTCGCCTATAATATGTTTAGCAGCAGTCTTCAGATGAGGCTTTGCTATGCTAACCCCTCGCCTAAATAACGGAATAGCCATTCTAAAGAGGCTACGGAACATCCCTCCGATGCCAGCTCCATATTGTGTGCTGCTACCCTCATAGCCAGGTAGCCCACTCCCTGCTTGGTTTAAATAATACTGAACATATTTGTTCTCGTCGTAAGGCGGTCTATACCCCCTCATCCCTATAGACGGTACTACGGATTCTACTGTTTTACAGGTCTAAAATGCAGCTTGAGTATCACTTTGCCGTATGTGAATTTTATATTTGTATTCTGGTCAGACTTTAGATCGATTTCAATATCTCCAAGAGGGTCTCGGGCTACGTGTACGTAATGCGGCTTGTCGAACATGTGAATGCAGTGTCTCCTGCTGGTGTCGGTTATATTAATACTCCTTAGCAGGGGGACATAACTATCTCCGACCAGCTGATGGTCAACGATGTCGCTATATATGAACATGTTGTAACACCCGCCGTGAATATCGGTGGGATGGGGGGCGTATGCTGCATACGATTTATGGGCTGATAGCTTGACCCCTGCATCGAAACCCAGCATAGCAGCCAGTTTTCCTCTAAAGACGATAGATAGGTGATCGTCTCCTTCTACATAAATGCGGTTTCTAATACCTTCATGATGTAGTATAACTCTACCGCTAGGATCATATTTGGCCCAAGTCTTGTTGATTTGTAGTAATAACGATCCGATACTCTCATAAAGCCCACCAACTAATAGACATGATGTCCTATGACCCGTTTTACCATCGTGAATGGTCATCGTAGCGTCCTCGGTAGGAAAACTATGCCAGCTGCATGGGTACTGAGCTTCAATTAGGCCTACTTCATAGGGTTGCTTGGTGTGTATAGATTTTGCTAATTTAGTTCTAAAATTCCATATCTTATTTTGTGGGTAGATCCCTGCCGATGCATTACTCGCTAGAGTCACATAGAACCCTCCAGACACCTCCTTATCCATCGTACACTCTGGTTATAATGGAATGTATGTCTCTTGTATGTCTCTTTATGCATCGACTAGTGTCTTTTCAGCTATCCATGAATTGAATGCCTCCGGCCAGCCCAGCCATTTGACATATAGCAGATTCTTAGACCCCTCCCTTTTTCTATCTATAATCTTTTCTATTTTATACACCTTGTTTTTAGACACTATAACTTTTTGTAGCTCTTTCTCATAAAATGTTCCATGGACAGGGGCACCTGCATAGTCTTGCAGCTTATAGACTGGAGGACACCTTGCTATGCACTGCGATATTACAAAATATTCATCCGTAAATGTCTGCTCATACCCCTTTCGAAATGTAGCTCTGACTTTTGAAATTCTAACCGTGTCACCAACATCGTATCTAAACACCACCATCGGCTCTTGAGTGGTTTTGTATAGCGTATTAAACACTGCTTTCTCATTATCTTTATCAACGCTGACCGGGGTCATTTTTATCGATCTATGATATGAATGGTTATAAGCATGGACCATATCCTGTAGCTTATCCACATATCGTTGGCAGCTGTTAAATATCTCCACATGCGGGTTTTCAGAGTCCTGTTGAAGCGTTCCACTATACTGGCCTTGGTCTCGTTAGATGTAGAGAAATGTTTGACGTTGTACCGCTCCATCAAACGCTGAAAGATCTTGTTATAAAATTCTTTGCCGGCGTCAGTCTGCAGTTTATCGGGGGTACGCCCTTCACCGAGAATATCATCAAAAGCTTTAGCGACGTCGATAGCCCTCTTGGATGGTAACGGACGAACCCATGCATGTTTTGAGAATACATCGATGCACGTCAACAGAAAATGCACACCATCATTTTCGGATGCATACTCTGCCATATCCACTAAATCAGCCTGGAACTGTCTATCTATTCCACTAACCAATACTCTATTTCTGCGGAAATGTATCGGTGCCGGTACATGCAGGGTGTAGGGATCCTGCTTCAGCAGCCATTTCTTGATATATTTTAGTGGAGGTACTGCACCCTCACTATGCTCGAGGGCCGTTCTTAGTTTATTGATGCCGCCGTAACCCCCTGGTCCGGAGGGATCATAATAAGTCTTATGCAGCCGTTTATCCATGTCGTATGTCTGCGACAAAAACGAATACTGAAACACTGCTCAGAGTTATCCATCCTTTTATTTAAAATGTCTGTCCGCTCAAAACAATTCTCAGATAAAGTTTACATGCAGTTTTATTTTTCTGCACCATTTTACAAGCCATCATTCTAGCAGTTCTAATACCCTCGGCGTTTGAGGCATTATTCAACTTCAAGACATCCGATACAAAAGCACATATACACATGACATGTCCGACGGTAAAACAGTCACCATCTGGGAAATGGGTAAATACTTCAGCTAACATTTGATCAGTAGGTTTATCATACAAGAATTTCATGACCAGATCATTCCAACCCTTATACGTACATTTGATATAAGCATTATGTTGGACATACGTATCATTTTCTATGGCAGCATACATCAAAACGGATAGTCTATCTCAGGGGTGCCCAACCTTTTTTGACCCAAGATCTACTTTTCAAGTAGCCAACCTCCCGAGATCTACCAGCAAACCTACCTTCAAGCCGGGGGGGGGGGGGGGGGGGTAGAGAACAATTGTTGACGGGGGGGGGGGGGGGGGGGGGGGGGGGGGTTGTATCGTGAACCTACGGACTTCAGTGGGGGTTTCATTCCGTCTGCGCACGGCACCTTCTCAACGATAATCAATAATCTTCCTCCCACTCAGGGTGAAAATGGTAGGTCTTAGCTTGTTTCCCCTCAGCCATGCCAACGTTTAGGAGTGTGTAACTACTGTTGACGGCTTTCAACTGCTGTTAACAGCACATGCGCTACCGCGCGTATATGTCCCGCGCAAATTTAATTTCATTTTCTTTACCCCTCGCGATCGACTTGGGATCTGTCGGCGATCTACTGGTAGACCGCGATCGACTGGTTGGGCACCCCTGGTCTATCTGATACAATCTTGCTATCCGCATCATAGGCATAAGAAAACAACACCCCCATTATAAACGCCACCCACCACCACCAGGCTTTGGTTTGCCAAATGACAATGTAGGACGCCACATTTGTATGGCTTCATGTATCAGAAGCAGATGTTCATCGGACACTCCTTCGGTGGTCATTTAATCCAGTTTTTCGGTATCATAGGTATTGCCTATTAAATCACATAGATAAGATTCGACCACACCATAGATTTTTCCGGGGGACACAGTCAACCCTGTAGTCTTCTTTAAAACAGTTTCTAAAAGTAACAGGAGGGGGTGTCTGTCCAGGATAACACAAATGTCCTGGTAGTGGGATTCGTAGTGATGATGTGACGCTCCCTGCAGGCATGAATGGCGTCGTTGACTTGGGCAATCACACTGGCATCCCCAGCAGACCGCTTGCTTCTGATGGCTGATGATGGCTACCACACAGAGCCCCGTGGTAAATTGCAGAACAGCCAGCGATGCAGGGTTTAAACGGATCTGTATTGATACAGGCCATCCGTCATCTCTCATAGCAGTGTCCACCTCCAGCTCACTGTCCTCTCCGATGTGTAGGAAGGTCAGATTCAATCCGGTCAGATAGACGGCATACTCGTGAAGCCAGTGGGGTCCGGGTTGTACAGCCTTTAAATCAGCAGTCTCCATAGCCACACCCCCACCTTGCACATGTTCATCATTGACCTGTGCTGCATAGCGTATCAAAAATATACCATTAGAATATAAAAAAAAAAACACACACAACACCCACATATTAAAATAATGTATAGCCTATCAAAAACACATTTAAAAAAGGAAAATAAAACACCCCTAATACTACTAACATGTACCCCACCTTCTTATACATTGCTGACATTTTCTAATGCTAGTGTAGTAGTAGACACTCAATGAAGTGTGCATAGCAGCCGGTAGGGGGAACGCTACATAAAGGAGGCAGGTCTCCCCGGTGCTCTCTCTCTCTGCGCTCAATTGCATGCATGACTTCCGGTCCGAAGTGTTGTCTCGCGGCGGAGCGCTTGAGCTGCCGTGCCCCGCTATTAGCGTGCGCTACTCCCGTTGGCCTGCGTTGGTACCGCATGTAGCTGTAGGCTCCTCCCCCTGTTATCGTCAGTGTGCCGCCAATCGAGTCAACAGATGAGGGACGGCTACTGAGCAACCTGAACGGCTGAACCCTGCTGCTTTGTCTTTATATTTCGTCTGCAGTTTCAATTACAGCGCCGTCCGCTGTTGTGTTTACAGCTTTGTCTGTTGTCCTTGTTTATAGCGCTGTTTGTTGTCTGTTGCCTACAGCGTTGCAACAGATTTGGCGTTGTGTTACCACGGCCGGAACCGTTATAGCCATTTTCATAAGCGTGCCGCCTTGGCCATTGGGTTTCTTTTGCTTTGAATATAGTTTGTTTATTTACTTTCTTTTCTGTTTTTGAGCAAAGGATATTTTGTTTGGATTGATTGTTTGCCCCGTTTTGGTTTCGTGTTAGTTTTGTTTTATTGTGTTTGATTCTTGTCTGTTTTACTTTACAGAGGTCTGTGGTGGTGGCGGTGTCCCTTTTCTTCCTGTGTGCTGTGCTTCCCTGGGATTTGTGTTTGTGTGTGTGATTATCATTTACCCGGGTGATTTATATTATTTGGACCCTTCCCTTCGCTAGTCCCCCCATTCACATCAGCCTCCGCCATAACAGTTTATTGTGTGATTAGTCCATTGGATTAATTCAATAAAATATATATTGTTAAAACTGTGAACCACGTCTCCTGCCATTAGAGTCAACTTACTTGCGTGTCCTAAATTAAATCTTTGGGTGAAAGTCCCAAGGTGGCGTTGTCTGCAACCTCCTGAACACGGGCTGTGCTTGGTGTTGTCCCTAACGTGACCTCGCCCCGTGCCCGCTTCTCCCCTCGCCCTGCCACACTTGGCGTTGTAAGCAGCCTGGCCATTATGCGAGAGAGTGTGACGGCGCGCGCGCTCCTCACTCTCAATCTTTTGCACAACCTCCACCTAATCCGGGTAGACAGTCTTGCCCCGCTTCGATGTCGGGAAACTAGAGCCCACTGAACTGAAGAGCCACAGTTTGGGTGGGGCGGCTATGGGCTCACAAGCTGGTTTTAGTGTTTTAAATGTTCCTAAACTGATCTCGTCTTGTCCTCATGTCGATGTGAGCATGGGTGGAGTGATGGTTCCGTGTCTAGTGGATACGGGGTCTATGGTGTCCTGTGTGTCGGAGAGCTTTTTTCATCAGTATTTTGAGCTTTGGGGTCAGGAGCGCCTCCAGTCATGCCACTGGTTGCAGCTTCGAGCTGCTAATGGTTTAGCTATACCATACATTGGCTACTTGGAGCTTGAGGTACAACTTTGTGGAAAGTTGATGCCAAATTGTGGAGTGTTGGTTGTAAAGGACCCTCCTGGCGGTACGCCTGCTCAAGTACCTGGTGTTCTGGGTTGAGGAGTTGTTCTCTCAGTCCTGTGTATCTGGGACTCCATCCCCTGTTGTGCAGGCACTGCAGCAGTGTCGACATGTGGATGCTCAGACCCCTCCGGATAGTTCAGGAAGGGCAAAGGTCAGAGGTAAGGGGGCTTGGCGTATTCCTGGTGGGGTCATGAAGATCGTGGCAGCCACCTGTGCTGAGAAGTATCTTGGTTCCACAGTGTTGTTTGAGCCCCCGGCCTCTGGGTTGCCTGCTGGTTTGCTTGCTTCCCCTGCCCTGGTTCAAGTGATCAGGGGAACGGCATACATACCCGTCACCAATGTAGGCTTGACCGACGTTGTGTTGTATGCTCGCACTGTCGTTGGCACACTCGATGCAGTAAATGTTGTGAGCCTTCCTCCAGGTGTCAGTGAGGTGCCATCCTGTGTAGCTATGTTGTCATCTCAGACAGTTGCCCCTACCGTACAGCAGCAGGCAGAGGATGTAGACCTGTCCTCGTTGTCTGCAGAGGAACAGCTCCAGGTGAGGTCTCTGCTGAGACAGTATGCCCCTGTTTTCTCAGCCCATGATGGAGATCTGGGCTGTACCAGGCTGATCTCCCATGACATCCCGGTGGTTGATGATGCCCCTGTAAGGCAGCGCTACAGGCGTATACCACCATCGGAATACGAGGTCGTGAAAGAACACATCAATCAGCTGCTCTCATCCCAGGTAATCAGGGAAAGTAGTAGTCCCTATGTGTCCCCAATTGTGTTGGTGAGGAAAAAGGATGGCACTCTGCAACCTCCTGAACACGGGCTGTGCTTGGTGTGGTCCCTAACGTGACCTCGCCCCGTGCCCGCTTCTCCCCTCGCCCTGCCACACTAGCATAACCCTAAACATACTCAAACACACCATGTACCCCCTCATCAAACCCAGACGACTCAAACAGGCACATTCGGCACTCATCATCAGCTGTGCTCCATGGTTCTTCAATCGTCTTAGCCATAGAATCAATCTCTGCAAAAATTCCACGTAGTGCAGACAAATCAGCCCACTGCATGAAAAAGACATTATCAAAATAATCAGCAGCTTCTAAAACACTGGTGCGTAGAGGAGAGCTACCGATGCAATGCATATCATAGCACTGTGGTAACTCGTCTGTATCAACACTGCGTCTGAAAAAAATGAACTCCTGTGGTCTCTTCGTATGATAGTTTGCATCCATGCGATGAATCCTCGATTCATACTGAAAGGTCCATTGGAATACATGGGTTCCCGCATGCCATGTACCCCGGACACCGTCTAGCATGGGGCATAAATTCTCCAAGAAAAAATTCCATTCGTGAACGTTCAACCGCCACTCTGTAGCACAATCTTTAACATTCAAAATAACACAGCCATCGACCCATGATATTACATACTCCAAGCCGTATTCGCCAACGTGGGTGAATGAATCCCCGGCACTCCGGTCTCTCAAGCCTAAAACAGGCCTCGTTCTTTTGAGTGGAGCATTAAGCAGTACCGCATCTCCACAACTATTGACATAGTTAGACACAGGCGTACTATCGTTGGACATACCATCAGGCATCTGGTTTTCAATGTCCTCATTGCTCGACACAGAGTCGTCCATGGCGGGAGAAGACAATGGCGACGGGGTACGAGGGCCCCTATAGAACCAAAAAGCACTATCTGATCTACTGGTTTCTTCTGATGAGCAGTCCATGTCGAATGAAAAGAACACTGCAGACAACTTGATGAATGCGGGGACCCTACAGCAGCCGTCGCCCCATTTTTAAACTATGTTTTATGACCAATCATAAAACATAAACAGGAAGTGGTACCTGTGAATAGGGAACCCCCCTTCACCCCCACCCCCTCCCCAACCGGAAGTGAGTTCAGATAGAAAGGGACCCAAAGAGCATATATTATATACTACTCCCCTGGTCCGAATGTATGCGCTCAGGAAAGCCGTATACACAGAAGAAGTTGTTCCAAAGTTGATTTGCAACAGCTTTTGCTGACTGGTTTGGACAGAGGTATGCCTGAGCCAGTTTGGTAAAATGGTCGGTAACCACAAGCACATCAAGTGACTTGTTAGAAGAATCTTCAGCCGACCAAAAGTCAATACAAACCAACTCGAGAGGCCTAGATGTCACTATGCTCTCGAGTGGCGCCCTGCCCTCCGGCTCTGGAGACTTGCTAAATACACAGCGGCGACAACACCGCACGTATTCCTTCACGTCTCTCCATGCCTTGCCAGTAGAATCTCTGTCTAGAGAGGTAGAGCGTTCGTCTTTGGCCTTGATGACCAGCTTCATCATGCACACCTCTGAGGACCTCTTCCCTCAGTACCAAGGGCACAACATACTGGTACGTCTTCCGCTGTGTGACAACATCCTTCGAAACACGATAGAGGACGCCTTGTTTGATGGAAAGTTTCTCCCAATGCCTGAGGAGCCTCAAAGTGTCAGCTGGCTCATGCCCACGCTCACGCCTTGATGCCTCTCCACAAAGTGAAGCACCCGACTCAAGCAAGGGTCTGCACGTTGTGAAGCCATCAACGTCTCTTTGGGCAAGGGACCGATATCGGAATGCTCACGTGGTTGGATGGATTGCACAAGCTGAGGAAGGAGAAAGGCTTGGGGAGGCACATGCTCCTGGCCCAATGACCGCTCCAAGACAGCAGAGATGGCCTGATTGGAAACGGAAGGGCCCAAGGACACTGCCACAGCACTGCTGAGAGATGGCATGACTCGCGGATTGCAGGATTGACGGAACGCATCCTGCACACTGTCAAGGTTCAAGGCGTTCGCCTCCTCCATGAGTGCATCATACGGGACCCTGGTGAGACGATGAAGCACACTGGGCTGCACAAAAGGCTCCCGGCTGAGGGCGTCCGCCACAACATTCTTAGGACCGGGGATGTATCTTATTTCAAAGTCGAACGGGGCGAGCTTAGCCACCCATCTCTGTTCACAAGCATCGAGTCTGGACTTACTCAGAATGTAGGTCAACGGATTGTTGTCCGTCCATGCCGTAAACTTGTGGCCTCTCAGACACAGACAGCCCATTTGAGCAAAAAAAAAGGGCTTGCTGAAGTCTTGGTGAGCCAGAGCAGCATTATCTAGCAACGCTAGTTTTAGCCTCTTGAAAGCCTCTCCGCATTCCACTGTCCAGTCAGTAGAGGTAAGTTTCCTTGTTACAGGCGTCTTCCTTTTCCCCTTACTGTAACGTGGCCTCTTGACTCCAGAGGTAAGTGCAAAGAGGGGCTTGCTGATCTTCGAGTAGCCCTCAAAGAATTGCTGGTAGAACCCAACCATACCAAGGAATGATCTTATCTTGGTGGGAGATGGGACAATGCCGGACTCATCCATCAAGTCTTTCTCGCTGAGATTTACAATGGCCTTGACCTTCTCAGGGTCTGTGGCAATGCCATGTTTGTCAATGATGTGCCCCAAAAACCTCACAGATGGCCGCAGGAGGTGGCACTTTTTGGGGGCTAACTTTAGATTGTGCACCTTCAATCTCTCAAAAAACATTTCTAGTCTTTGCAAAGCTAGCTGTTCGTTAGGAGCAAAAACCAAAATGTCATCCAAATAGCAGAGGAGGCTTAAGAAGTTTTGGTCACCAAAGATAGCCATCATCATCCTCATGAATGTTGCCGGGCTGTTACACAGACCCTGCGGGAGTCTGTTGTACTCATAAAGCCCAAATGGGGAGGTGAACGCAGTAAACTTCTTATCCTCCTCGTGTACTTCCACATTGTAGTACCCCGAGGTCAAGTCCATGGTCGAGAAAAATGTATTCCCCCCCAGAGCTGCCAAAGCGTCGGCCTGGTGAGGCAGAGGGTGGGCATTCTTGACGGTACGCGCATTCAGCCAGCGAAAATCCGTGCAGAGACGCAAGTCTCCATTCTTTTTCCAAACTAGGACAAGCGGCGATGCATACTCACTCGCAGATTTCCTTATGATCTCTCGCTCCTCCATCTCATTCAAAGCCGTTCGGAGCTTGTCATAGTGAGATGGAGCCAGCCGACGATACGGCAGCCTGAAGGGTTTGCTGTCACTCAGGCGGATGCGGTGGACAAACCCTTTGGCTGTACCGCAGTCCATGCTGTGGCGAGAGAAGATGGACTCATACTTTGTCAGCAGATCAACCAGCTTTGCTTTCCAGAATGGAGACAAATCAGCTGAGTCAATGTCAATGTCCTGCAGACCCAAGTCGTGAAGGGCTGACCTACAAGGCCTGGGCATAGAGCGCTCAGAGTCAACTGTTTAGCTCTTCTCGCTACCCGTGTCAGTCAGGTCAGTAGTCTTGGCTACATTACATTCAACACTGTCAGTCTCGTCAGTCCTGTACAAATAGTCATTGTCAAAGTCCTCAAGTGCCACACAGGGGGACGCGTCAGCAATCTTGCAGTTCCGTCTTAGAGTCACAGGTTTATTGGAGGGGTTGATAATTCTCACTGGGACCCAACCATCGCCCCATAGTGGCGTCACCAGTCGCCCTACCATGACGGTCCGTGGCACTGTTTGTGACTGACTTGGTTCCACTACCAGTGTGCTTCCAGCAGAGAGGCACACATGACCAGGCAAGCGCCCCCACACTAAGTGTTCTCGCATAGGCTCTAAAGTCACGGCATGCTTCAGCTTGACTGTGCCCACTTTTTCAGGGATTTCACTGCCTCTCCATTTCTCCACAGTGGCCAACAGCTGCAGAAGACCGTCCTCCTTACCAGACGCCTGAGGTGAAAGAGATGCTGTCTCCCCGAAACTCCCAGGGTGTTTAGCCATTCGAATGAGGTGTTTTATAACGTTGCTGCCCAGAATCAGGTCATCACTCTGACCATCCACAACGAGTGTGGGCACGGAGATCTGGCAGTCATGGACTTTCATCTGCAGCTCGCAAACACCTACAGGACATGTCCTCAACCCTCCACAGCCAATCAGCACAACTGATGTCGGGGCAACAGAGTGAGGGGAAATAACACCTGCGTCCTGCAGCTTTGGAAGTAAGCGTGAGCTCATAGAACAGGCCATTGAACCACTGTCCAACATGGCACGCACCTCCACAGCATCATGAATCATCACACTAGTGTAGAAAAGATTGTCTTTCGCAGTCAGTCGCTGCGTGTTCTGAAAAATTAAAGTTGAATCACTGTCCGTCGTTGCACAAGCATGTGAAAAAACGGACTGAATATCATCGTCATATGGGGATGCGCCAGCTGACCCTTCACTAGACCCCTCCTCGTGCGGGTCAGCTAGTTTCCCTGCTGTGTGGGTGAACCAGGAGCAGGTGGGGCTGAGCAAGTGGCAGCTTGATGCCCAGCAGCATGGCAGCGGAAGCATAGACGTTCGTTCCGACAGTGGGAAGCAGGGTCATGGTCGTCGCAGCCACAAATAGCGCATGGCCCCCGAGCCCGGGTGCGACCGACAGGTCTCTGTCTAGGCTGCCCGTAACGCTGAGGAGACTCCCGTTGTAACAAACGCTCCAGCAGAGTGACAATATGCCCAAGAACGTGACTCTCACCTGACGCCGGCCCGCCGGTCATGGCAGGTTGGGCAGCAGGAGTCACTGCAGTCTGCACGTGACTATGTACAGCATCAACAGCCTGAGAATATTGCAGGTGGTCTGTTGGACGTGCAGCTGAATGGCGCTGCTGAAGACGTTTTTTGTGATGGTGCTCATCAAGCCGTACCTGCACATCCATGGCAGTCCATACCTCCAGTGGCCTACAGCTGAAGACCAGAGACAGTTCTCGATCGGGACAGTGATTGATGAACATGACAGTCACTTCCCTAGAGGAGTCATCAATAGTTTTGCCTTGCCTTTTCAGCCCATCCGTAGCTGTGTCGAGTGCCTTGTTAAGCCGGATCCAATAGTCAACAGCACTTTCATTCTCTAAGGGCTTTGTGTCATAGAAGTCAGCAAGAGGCATGAAAGAAGTCACAGACTCACTAAAGTGTTGCTTGAGTATGTCGAAAATGGGCTGAGGACCTAACCGTAAGACCAAACTAGGCTTGCTACGCACCCCCACTCTCACAACATCACGTGCTCTACCCTGTAGCCTGCCCATTACTTCTTCCGCCTGATCACATAACTGAACATCCCTCTTAGTCAGATACACTTTAACACAGTCTTCCCACTCAGAAACCGAAAGTTTGTCAGTCTTGTCCCCCCTGAAGGGATGCGGTTCACCACTATGCTGGCTAACAGTCAGGCTCATCTTAGAGAGATCAGCAATGGTCGAAGGGGCCAAAGTAACATCACCAGTTGGGGCGGACCTAAGACAAGAGGCAATGTTCTCCCCAATACTAGTCCCTATCTGCTTAACTAAGTCAGTTAATACATGCACAGGGACATGGTCCACATCCCTACCCCCAGAAAATGCAGATGGACCAGCTAACTGATCAGCACTAGAAGAAACGTCACCACCCTCAGCACCATTCACTTTGGCCTGTTGAGGGGTGGATGTCAGGGGCCTCCCCCGAAAACCTCCTTTCTGGAGTGATGGACTAAACATAAATGTCTGACCCCTGCCTAAAGCAGATAAGTTCAGCTCATCCATCTTTAATGAGTCACAATTTCCCAAAACCCAAAATGTACGTTATGCAGGGACAATAGTAAAGAAATAAAAACACATACACAACTAATGACACGTCAGTGTTCAAATGTCACGTTCAACTCAAAAGCAAAAAAAAAAGAAAACAATTTGCATTATGTGCACGAGGAGAAATAAAAATAAAATAAAACACAAAAAAATTAAAACACATATATCTTTACAAGTTGGTCGGCAGTAACCATATCCCTTGGTTCGAACTATTCCTCTTTATTTTTATTACTGAACCTGTCTACTAGAAGCAGCACGGGCGACTCACTGCACGGCCACGTCGTCGGTGCTCACGTGCCACGTGTTGAATGGCGATCCTCAATGACGCAGCAGACAGGCAGAGAAGAACGGGTCACGGCACCATTTGTAGCGGTTGCGTACTCTCTCGTTGCGTTGTGATTGAGACCACAATGGAACCATTGGCAGCCAGCCGTTTATTCTGGTGGAATATTTAACATGGGAAATGCTCTTTGAGAACCCTCACAATGGCAGCCTCTCCCAGCCGGGGTATACGTAGACTAGCCATTTACATGGAAATAAATATCACATTAAACAAATTAATATTTGAATGGCCGTTTGGTGACATACCTGGTGGAATATTTAACATGGGAAATGCTCTTTGAGAAACCTTACAATGGCAGCCTAACATGAGAGAAAGACAAGCTGAAATACACATTCTTGGCGAAGTCCACGCTAGCTAAGTAGCTACGACCAAAGCACATGGTAGCCAAGCTAGCGATCCTAAGCCTAAAGTCCATTTAAATGTAATTACAGATTCCAAGGAACACAATATATATGTACAAGCAACCAAGTATTAATACAGTATTATGTACATTTAGACTCCCGTAATACATCGCCAAAGTGTGGATTCATATTTAACTGCTCTGACTACCTACCTCTCCCAGCCGGGGTATACGTAGACTGAGGAGAGGAGGCAGCAACGTACAATACAACCCCCGCATTCCGCTAGGGGGAGCTCTAGCACTCCAACCAAGGCTCCCACTACCACAGCCAGCGCAAGGATCTCGCTGGCAATGGCAAGTGGGAAGCATTAACCCTGCTACACATGCTGAGATGGTGTTGCTGGTCAGGGAACTCCTCTCTAAATTCATGAAGCCTGAAGCCATCTCCATGAGGGTGAATGATTTGCTGAAGCTTGATGTCCAGAACAGAGAGCTGCAGTACCCTGACAAAAAGTTGTCTGTGGGGAGATACAGCTTCTTTGCCCTGAACAAGGCTAGAGTGGAGAAGAAGATCTGGGTTCAGAACATCTACAGCTCTCTCAGAGTAGGCTACATCAAGGCAGCAACATTCCTCCTGAAAAACCTTCCACTGAGGAATCACACCATCACCTCTTTGTCTGCGCTGGCACCATCAATGATTCTTGAGGAATCTGTCCAAGGAGCATTCAACACCCTAGCCAAAGCTTTGCCAAATGTGGTTAAATCAGAGGAGCTTGGTCAACTGGATGATGAGGTGCGAGCCTACCAGATTGACTCAGATCTTGGGGCACAGGCCAAGTGCTATGAAGAAAATACTTCACAAATTGATGTTGACTGGTGGAGTAAAATACTTGCAAGCAAGACACCAGGAGGAGGGTTGAGATTCCCTGTCTTGGGGAAGTTGGTAAAGGCTGTTCTGTCATTGTTCACTGGCCCTCTTATTGAAGGATCATTTAACATCATGGATGACATCATTGAGAATGATAGGGTCAGGTTGAACATTGAGACATATGAAGGCTTAGCCATCATCAAGTCCCACATGAAGGCAACAGGGACAACAGCATCCAAAATGGAAATTAGCCCTGCACTGAGGAGTTCTTGCCTGTCCTCTTATGAGCGATACCAGAACCATTTGCAGAAGAAGAAGGAGATCATTAACAAACAAAAGGAAAGGAAACTGAGAGAAGCTGTGAAGGTCCTTTCAGCAGTTAGAATAAGAAAAGTAAAGAAAGGTTCCACCTCTTCTGCTGCTGCTAGAGCCTCCTCCTCCACCCCTGGACCCAGAGCCACTGCAGCCACAGCCTCCTCCTCCTCCTCCTCCCTCACCACTCCTGGACCCAGAGCCACTGCAGCCACAGCCTCCTCCTCCTCCTCCCTCACCACTCCTGGACCCAGAGCCACTGCAGCCACAGCCTCCTCCTCCCTCACCACTCCTGGACCCAGAGCCACTGCAGCCACAGCCTCCTCCTCCCTCACCACTCCTGGACGCAGAGCCACTGCAGCCACAGCCTCCTCCTCCTCCCTCACCACTCCTGGACCCAGAGCCACTGCAGCCACAGCCTCCTCCTCCTCCCTCACCACTCCTGGACGCAGAGCCACTGCAGCCACAGCCTCCTCCTCCTCCCTCACCACTCCTGGACCCAGAGCCACTGCAGCCACAGCCTCCTCCTCCTCCCTCACCACTCCTGGACGCAGAGCCACTGCAGCCACAGCCTCCTCCTCCTCCCTCACCACTCCTGGACCCAGAGCCACTGCAGCCACAGCCTCCTCCTCCTCCTCCTCCCTCACCACTCCTGGACCCAGAGCCACTGCAGCCACAGCCTCCTCCTCCTCCTCCCTCACCACTCCTGGACCCAGAGCCACTGCAGCCACAGCCTCCTCCTCCTCCTCCCTCACCACTCCTGGACCCAGAGCCACTGCACCCACAGCCTCCTCCTCCTCCTCCTCCTCCTCCTCCTCCTCCTCCCTCACTACTCCTGGACCCAGAGCCACTGCAGCCACAGCCTCCTCCTCCCTCATCACTCCTGGACCCAGAGCCACTGCACTACTACCACTAAAACGTGCATTCGGTGTAACCAAGCTTCAAGCATATGGTTTTGTTGCCAAAAATAAAAAAAAATGAGCCTTTTTGCAAAGTTGCACTTGTTGTTGCAATTGTTATTTAATTCTGGTGTTGTTTGTTTGATGCTTGTTCTGTTTGTTGTTCATTGTTTTAATAAGATAAATCCTGGTGCTGTTTGTTGTATTTTTTTATTTCTATTTTCTTATATATAAAAGGTTTACTTGAAATAAAACATGTAATGAAAAGTTATGTAGATGCTTGATTTTTTAGAGAGTAAAATATGAGACAAGCTTTGCAAAAAAAAAATCTTAGAGTCTAATTGAAAAGACAACAAAAAAATTGCAATAGATGCAAAAGAACAGCTGTTTAAAATCCTCCTCCTGTAAAACAGTATTGGTCGAGCATTTAAACGTGATGGCTGCATTTGGTGCTGACGTCTTATACATTTGTATTTCTTAAGCAGGTGTCAAGTAACCTAACCTGGAACATGTTTCACACACTGCACGTGACTTGGCTGTAGCGCGAATAAAATTTCAGTCTGAAGATTTTTTTTCACTTTAATCCCTGCAAAAGTGAACACAACCATCAGCTTGGCAAATGATGGAAGTCCAGTTAAGTCCTGCACCATGTCATCATTGTCCTTGAAGGTTTCCTGGCTGAAGGATAACTTGCTAACCTTTTCCCTGAGCTGATAAACCTCTGACCTCAGTGCAGAACACACTTCTGTCAGTTTCCTCAGTTTCTTGGCAGGCTTCATTGGAGCATGGTACACTGCTCTCAGCATCGATTGTGGAGTTACAGTAGTTGTGATCAGCTGTCTGACCTCTACCCTCCTGAGCTGAGGTGTCATCACAGGGTGCCACAGGTCCAACATCATGCGTCCTTCTCTTTCTTTTGACAGCTTGGATTTGCTCAAATTTGCTGTAGCTATTTCTTTTTCTTTTGCGTTGCTCAGGTGTGAGATAATCAAACAAACTTGGCACATAGTCGGGGTGCAATGGATTCTCACTCTTCTGACCTACAGTGGTAGAATGAGATATAGTGACACATTAGATAGATACATAGATAGATAAATGTATAAATAAGCAGTATAATTGTAGTGCAAAGTAGAAATATAAGGTGCAAGTGAACAGATAAAACATATAAGGTGCTTTGAGACTGTATTATTATTATTATTATGACATGAGTTTCAGCTGTTATTGTACAGTGTGATGGCATGTGGCAGGAAAGATTTCCTGTATCTGTCCCTTAGACAGATTAATGAACCGTGTGTGAGACTAACAGGTGGGCTACGCTGGGTAAGTGAACGTTCGCAACGCGCAAAAAATAGTTTTAGAAAAGTAGTTTCATCACATCTGATCATAGCAGAAGGTAATTGTTACGTCAGACGCAACGCGAACGGAACACTTCAGTTACGTGCCTGGTGTAGCCTTGTTACATCTCTACCAGAAATAAGTAAGTATGTTACTCAACCAAAAATCGAATAATGCAATATAGATGAGCGGAGATAAAATAATTGTGACTGATCTTATTTTGTGAATCACTGTCATCATCAACATTGTTGTGTGGCATGTCATTGTATCATCTTAGGTTTGATAGCTAACGTCAGTTAAGGAGTTAACTTACCCGAAATGAAGTGTTCATTGCACAGTCTGGAGTGTTCTGTCGGAGTCCAGTGATCCCTTTTAATGGCAGCTAACCACTTATGTCTCCTTTCTGTGTTTTTGGGAATGTTATAAAACGTATGTTCCGTTTCTTTTGACTTACTGTTATCACAGCCCACGGCACAGCAGATAGAAGGCATTTTTACCGTTTACTTTCGGTCACTGGGCGGTCCTAAAGATGGCGCCGGCTTTACGCTGTGACGTCACATGATACCCATGTATAGGTACTAGCAGTCGGTCTAAGTTTCCCTTAGTTTACTCTTAGTGGCTACAGCATGAATGCAAAAGTTGCCATGTTCTATGTCGTATAGGCTTCGCCTTTTAAGGCTATCGCTATTGGGTTATCCCTCGGCGTGAGCCGTAGCACTGAAAAATTTGTACTCCCCGCCCACCAATAGCGTGGGCCGCATTTCGCAGATATAGGCGGGCGCCGGCGGCCGTTCTGCTCCCATTTTCTTCAGGACGATCCTGTAGCATACTGAAGTAAATAAATAGATATTATGGACTCAACGGCGAACGGCCTCTGCAAGACATGTAACACGGGTTACATCTTGCCGTATGGCGGCCATGAGGTGTGCGAGGGCTGCCTTGGGCTTGACCATGCCGTCTTGGCGCTCTCGCTGCTCTGCCTGTGTCGGCATTATGCTGTGCTGCCGGTGGACGACAGACAGCTTAGAGCCGACACTGCCGCATGGGCCGACGACTTTACTGTCCCGCTCGACGATGCCCTCTCTCTCCTTGTGAGCTCGGAGTCGGACGACTCCCACCGCGACGAGGTCTCAGGTCCCCCAACGTCCGGACCAGCTCCGTGGTATCTGGGGGCTCGAGGCCGCAACACGCCCCGCCTGTCTCGACCCGCTCTGGCCAATTTTTCCCGCCATCCCGGTGAAAACATTTATCCAGGTCACGGAGACGGAGGGTCTGACAGACCGGGGTTACAGGGCGGTACCTCCGCTGGATCCCGCTCTGTGGGCTGCTTTTGGAGTGAAACCGGGGCTCAGCGACCGCTGCCCCACTTCCAAAGACCAGCTGACGGCCACCTTACAGACAGAGCGCATCGGTGTATGATGCAGCAAGAGGCTGTTATGAATAACATCGCCCTGCTGGCGCATAACATCTCCACCGTCTGGCCGAACAGGCAGTGGATGTGGCGAAAACCGCCGGTGTCATCCTCTGCCTCTGCTCCACCGGCGCGGTGGCAGCGGGCCGGACGGCGGCATGGCAGCACCTTATACAGAGGAACCTGTGGCTGCAGCAGACCCCGGGCATCCCTGAGCCGATGAGGAGACAGTTACTGGAGTGCCCCATCAGCCCGGACGTGCTGTTCGGGCCCCGTCTGTCATCTATGGTGGATGACATGCAGGCCGCTTCCGAGGAGGCAGAGGAATTCCGGAGACACGTCTCCCGCCCTCCACCTCCACCCGGGCAGCAGCGCTCCACTCAAAGATCCCGTCGCCGCCATAGGCCCCCGGCAGCCACTGTCGCGGCGCCGCCGGCATCTCCTCCTCCTGGCCCCCAGGCTTACCAGCCCCGCCCGCCTCCATCGCAGGCTGCGGCGAGCAGCCACCGGGCTCATGGGGCTATGTCCCGCCCCACAAGCGCCGGCGAAGGCAATTACGGGGCGAGGGAGAAGTGTGTGACAGCGAGAAACACCTCTACTAAAGACGACTGTTTTCTCCCTGTGCCCCAGTTAACGCCGGAGCCTACCGGCTCGGCAATAACTGTTTCGCACGCATCTTCCGCTACGTATGGGCGGGCCGGCAATACACCTTGTGTCATTGGTCGAGCCAGACCTTCATTACCTTTACACAGGCAGCCTCGCCCGGCTTACCAGCCCCGCCCGGCTCCATCGCAGGCTGCGGCGAGCGGCCAGCAAAGGCAGCCATAAATGTTTCACACGCATCCCACCCACATATAGGCAGGCCATCAATAAACCTTGTATTATTGATCGAGCCAGCCCTACATTACTTTCCCCTCACCACGTCATGCCTTGCATGACATGTGGCGAGACGGCCGCTAAAACGAGCTCTCTGTCTACGAATGACACGCAGCTCGTTCACAGTGTCAGCAGTCTGCTGCCCAGTCAGTGTTATTCCTCCTCCTGTCCCAACGCTCAGGAGAGAGGAAGCTACACTCTTGTCACAAGCTGAGCAGGCAGGGCATGCCTCTGCTAATGACATACACACCCAGCCCTTTCGGGCAGAGCTCCCCATGGGCTGCGAGGAGGACGAGACAGTAGAGGCAACCAGACTTACACAGCTAAATAATAATAAATAACAATTAATAAATAGATTCATAAATAAATTCATAAATATCATACATAAAATAATAATAAAAATATAAAAGCAATATATCTCCATATCTCCATATTAAGGTGCATCAAGTCTTAGAGTGCAGTCCATGGGGGGCAGGGAGGGCTGGGCCGGGGGCGGGGGGAGATGAAGGGGGGTTGGGAGTGGGTTGGTCAAGCTGTCGAGGAGCCTTATTGCACAGGGATAGAAGCTCTTTGCCATCCTGGAGGTGCGTGCCTTTTTTGATCTGAACCTTTTCCCTGACGGGAGTAACAGGAACAGATGATGGGCAGGATGAGAAGGGTCTGTGAGGATGCCTTTAGAGCGCTGCAGGCAACGGGAGGAGGAGATGGACAAGATGTCGGGCAGCTCTACTCCAATGATCCTTCCCGCTGTTTTAATCAGCCTCTGGATGGCTGCCTGCTCCGCCTTTGTACAGCTGTAGGACCATACATTCAGGCAGTATGTAAGCACACTCTCTATAGCGCAGCGGTAGAAGTTAAACAGCAGCCTCTGAGGAAGGTGTTCTTTCCTCAACTTCCGGAGGTAAAAGAGGCGTTGCTGGGCCTTCCCCAAAACGGAAGCTGTGTTTTTGACCCAGGACAACTCCTCCGTCAGTGTCAGACCCAGAAACTTTAGAGAGGTGACACGCTCAACCTCTTCACCGTTGATGTAGAGTGGGAGATGGTGATTATGCTGGGAAGACTTCTGGAAGTCAATGATCATCTCTTTGGTTTTCCTAATGTTGAGACTGAGGTTGTGCTCAGAACACCAGACTGCCAGGTTTCCCACTTCTTGCCTGTAGGCAGCCTCATCGTTGTTGGAGATGAGGCCAAGCACTGTTGTATCATCTGCAAATTTGAAGATGTAGTTGGATGGGCAAGAGGGAGCACAGTCATGGGTGTAGAGGGTGTATAAAAGTGGGCTGAGCACGCAACCTTGTGGGGCGCCAGTGCTGATGGTCAGATTTGAAGAGTGATGCTTCCCTAGTTGTACACTCTGTGTGCGATTGGTCAGGAAGTCCAATACCCAGTTACACAGTGAAGCATTGAGGTTTAAGTCCTGAAGTTTGGAGATGAGTTTGCCTGGAAGGATCGTATTGAATGCAGAACTGTAATCTATAAAGAGAATACGGATGTAAGTGTTCTTTAACTCCAGGTGCTCCAGTGCAGTGTTAAGCAGCAGGGCTACTGCATCCTCTGTAGATCTGTTTGCTTTGTAGGCAAATTGGTGGTGATCAAAGGAAGCTGGTGTGATGCCTCTTATGTGTTTCATGACCAGCCTTTCCAAGCATTTAGCAGGTATGGGGGTGAGAGCCACTGGCCTATAGTCGTTCAGGCACTTGACTGCAGTCTTTTTTGGCACAGGTATAATGGTTGAAACATGGGGGGACATGTGAAAGGGCTAGAGAGCAGTTGAAATTGTCTGTAAATACCTCTGTCAGCTGGTCACCGCAATTCTTTAGTACGCGGCCTGCCACACCATCTGGTCCTTCCGCTTTTCTGGGGTTGATGTTTTTCAGGCAGAGTCTGACCTCGTGGGGGGTCAGAGTGGGTGCAGCATCGTCAGAGGGTAGGGGCAGAGGCAGCTGACCATTGTTGTCCCTGTCGAACCGTGCATAAAACCGATTCAGCTCTTCAGTCAGGGTAGCACAGCTGGTCCTGGGGGGGTGACGCAGTCCCTTTGTAGTCAGAGATTGCTCTTATTCCCTCCCATACTTGTCTCGGATTGGTGTGAGTGTGGAAAAGTTGCTCAACACGTTGCCGGTGTTTGGCTTTTGCAGATTTTATGCCTCTTCTCAGTGCTGCCCTGGCTACGCTGTACACTGCTGTTTCACCTGATCTGTAGGCTGCATCTCTGCCCTTCAGTAGTGTACGCACCTCTCTGCACATCCCTGGCTTTTGGTTGGGGAACACTCTCACAGTCCTCCTTCTTGTGACATTGTTCACACAGAAGTTGATGTAGTCCATTACTGAAGATGTGTATTCCTCCAGTGCAATTTTTGGGTCGTCAGAAGCCTCCAGGCTATTAAATAGTATCCAGTCCGTGCTGTCAAAGCAGTCCTGTAGCTGAGGGATGGCATCCTCATTCCACACTGTTATGGACTTGGTGGCATGTCTTGTTGCTCTGATTCTTTGTTGGTATGAGGGGTACAGGAACAGCGAGAGGTGGTCAGACAGGTCTAGGTGGGAGTCAGACTGTACTTTGTAAGCCTTAACAACATTAGTGTACACCTGGTCTAGTGTCACACTGCCTCTGGTTGCACAGGTCACGTTTGGATGGAATGTGGGGAGCACAGATCTTAAATTGGCACGGTTAAAACCCCCAGCTACAATGGATGGAAGGACGCCTACTTTCACGTGACAGTGATCCCCAAACACTTTTGGGGAAATTCCTGCGTTTCTCGTTCAAAGGGTCACACTACCAGTACAACCGTCTCCCGTTCGGCTATTCTCTAGCCCCACGAACGTTTTCCAAGTGAGTGGAGACGGCTCTCCGGCCGCTTCACGGAACAGGAATGAGAGTACTGTTCTACTTGGACGATCTGCTTTTGATGGCTCGCTCCAAGGAGGAAGCAGCTATTCCAAAAAAAAGCTGGTGATTCACCTGTCGAATTTAGGCTTCGCCATAAATTGGAAGAAGAGCTCCCCCCTCCCCTCACAGAGTGTGATGTATTTAGGGGTAGAGCTGGATTCAGCTGTAATGAGAGCACGGCTCTCACAGTAGAGGATGGAGACGCTGTGGTCTCTCCTCCGCCGCTGTTCCCCGGGCAGCGTCGTGACAGCCCTCTCTGTCATGAGGCTGCTGGGCATGATGTCAGCTGCTCACACGAGGCGGCTGCAGAGATGGTTTTCTCGCCTGCGCATCGACCCGGTGCGCCAACGGCGGCGCAAAGTGACCATTCCCCTATCAGTGGGCCCCGATTTGACCCACTGGGGCGATCCCCGAACTCTCGCGAGAGGGGTGCCGTTGGGCAGAGCAACGTCACACATCTCGGTGTTCACGGATGCTTCTCTGTCGGGCTGGGGAGGAACATGCAAGTTTCACGCAGTGGGCGGCGTTTGGCCCCCCACCGTGACCATGCATACAAACGCATTGGAGCTCCTCACTGTGTTGAAAGTGGTCCCACTTTGCCCCATTGTTGACGAATCAACACGTAATGATTTGCACGGACAACAAGGCGACAGCAGCATACATAAATCGCCAAGGGGGCGTGCGCTCGGCACAGCTGCTGAGCATAGCGAGACAACTGTTATGCTGGGCGCACACGCACTTGCTCTCCATCAGAGCAGCGTACATCCCCGGTGTCCTGAACAGAGGGGCCGACATAATGTTTAGGGGGGGGTCCCCAACCAGGAGACTGGACTCTGCACCACCATCTGATCAATCAGATATGGAGCAAGTTTGGGAAGGCGGAGGTCGACCTATTCGCCACGCGGGAGAACACACAGTGCGAGCTGTGGTTCTCTCTCAGCGCGAAGGACAATCCCCCACTCGGGGTGGATGCGTTCGCTCACAGACAGTGGCCGAACACACTCCTGTACGCTTTCCCACCCGTCCCCCTGATTCCCCAAGTCTTGGACCGATTCCAAGAGGTGCGACTATATGATTCTCGTAGCACCGCAACGCACGAGTGCACCGTGGTTTCCCTGCCTCCAGCGTCTGCTCTCGGGGCCGCCGAAGGAACTCCCTTGGCGGCGGGACCCTCTCTCACAGACAGGGGGAGCAATCGTAGATTACCCAGAGATCGGCCAGCGCTTGTGGGCCTGGCCGCTGAACGCGAGCGCCTAGAGGGTCTCGGCCTCTCCCAGGAGGTCGTACGGACCATCCAGGGTGCCAGAGCTGACTCCACCAGAGCATACTCGGCTAAATGGGCGGCTTTCCAGAAATGGTGCACGGAGAGGGGTTGTGATCCCATCTCCTGCCCTCTCTTTGCCGCGTGTTCTCTCTTTCCTCCAGACACTGATGGAAAGAGGGCTGGCCTTTAGCAGGTTAAGACGTACCTGGCTGCTGTTTCATCATGCCACGAAGGCTTCGGGGATAAAACTTTTTTTAGTCACCCCTTAATAAAGCGCTTCCTAAAGGTGTGAGGAGAGAGAGACCCGTGACGCACTCTCTCACTCCACAATGGGATTTAACACTGGTGCTGCGCGCACTGGTTAAAGCCCCATTTGAGCCTCTTGACCGGGTCCCCCTCAAGTTTGTGTCAGCCAAGACAGCTTTGCTGCTGGCCCTGACCTCAGCTAAGAGAGTGAGCGACCTGTCTGCACTCTCTGTAGCCCCTTCTTGTCTTAGAATACAAGGGGACGGCAGTTCGGCCGTATTACGCCGAACTGCATTCGGCGTATTACGTATTACGAGTATTACTGGCTCGTTCCGATCGAGAGTAATAACCCTTGTGAGAAGGTGAAATCCTCCTCCTTCTCACTGTCTCGCATTAGAGTAATTATTATTATTATATTGTGTTTGTGTGTGTGTATATATAGATATATTAGATTGGGCTGTTGTAAAGTTGGTCTTCCGTCCTGGTAGGGGGCAGTATGGTAAGAGAGCTTTAGGTGAAGAATGTTCCCCCCCAACTAATGGTCTGGCCCATACGGCCTTGATTGGGCCAAATGGCATTTCCCTATTTAAGGGCTGCTCATTTGGTGTTTGGGGGCTGAAGGTGGTGCTGGCTTGACGTGAGGCCAGTACGAAAGACTTATGTTTTGATTAGGTTATGCTATGTTTTGTTATCTGAGTTTTTGTTTGCTGACTGATACAGCCATTTCCTTTGCATTTGGAACATTGCTCTATTTTTTGTGAATGTTTTAATGAGAATTAAACTGTTCTTAGTCCTCAGTCCATTGCCCTCATTTTTGCCCACACTCGACATTTCCAGTTGGCCGTTTCAACGCCATCTGAGAAACTGGAGAGACGAGGGGGAAGACGAGGACTCGGTGGACAGCGAGGACGAGGCCGAATCTGGCGACAAATGGAGCAGAGGCTGTCCCGAGGGGTTCTACTCGAGATGGAGGAGGAAGATGGCCATGGAGAGGACCAGGCATCCGGCGGAGACCCGCCTGAGGGGTCGGACCTTACCGCAGAGCGTAGGCTCTTGGAGCGGGAGGCGTCCAAGCAGGAGCAGCGCTGGAGGAGTGTCCAAATGCAGCTGAACCAGCTCAGGGAGGACGTCGAGGCTGACCGGAGGCCTTCATCTGCACCAGATCCAGCACCAGCTCCGGCATTGGCACATGCACCAGCACCTGCAACTGCAACTGCACCAGTAGCGCCTGTGACCTGGCCCAGGGCGGCCACTCCCAAGCTGGAAGAGGATGACGACATTTGAGCAGTACCTCATGACATTTGTGAGGTTAGCAATGGCTTTGGCTGGCCAAGAGAGGATTGGGCCGTCTTTATACTGTAGTACCCTACCTCGCCGGCAAAGCATGCAGCGCCTATGTGGCGATGAACATGGGTCATGCCACTGATCCCCTTGGTAAAGCGGCCTTTACTGTGATTGTGTAACAGAGGCTGCTAAGGGGGAGACGGGGGTCGTGACCCCTTCGTTGTGGATCACCGCGCCTCACAGTGGCTGGGTAGCATGACGGACTCAAATGCTCGCATCACCCGCTGGTTCTTGGCACTGCAACCATTTAGTTTCACGGTGCAGTAACGAGCGGGAAGGCAGAATACTGTGGCAGACTGTTTGTCTCGCCATCCTGTTGGCGAAACTCCGGGGGTGGTGGGAAATGTGAGAAGGTGAAATCCTCCCCCTTCTCACTGTCTCGCATTAGAGTAATTATTATTATTATTATTATATTGTGTTTGTGTGTGTGTGTATATAGATATATTAGATTGGGCTGTTGTAAAGTTGGTCTTCCGTCCTGGTAGGGGGCAGTATGGTAAGAGAGCTTTAGGTGAAGAATGTTCCCCCCCAGACTAATGGTCTGGCCCATACGGCCTTGATTGGGCCAATTGGCATTTCCCTATTTAAGGGCTGCTCATTTGGTGTTTGGGGGCTGAAGGTGGTGCTGGCTTGACGTGAGGCCAGTACGAAAGACTTATGTTTTGATTAGGTTATGCTATGTTTTGTTATCTAAGTTTTTGTTTGCTGACTGATGCAGCCATTTCCTTTGCTTTTGGAACATTGCTCTATTTTTTGTATTTTTTAATGAGAATTAAACTTCACTGTTCTTAGTCCTCAGTCCATTGCCCTCATTTTTGCCCACACTCAAAATTTCCAGTTGGCCGTATCCCAGATACGTGGGGCGACCACGCCGGTCCCTCACAACCCTCAATGGTTTCTCTCTCCCCCCTCATCAATCTGAGGAGGAGGCAACAGCCCATCTCTTGTGCCCCTTATGCCGCGTTTCCACTGCAGGGTGCGGAACGGATCGGATCGCAAAGGTGCGGCAGGGAGGGGGCGGTATAGCCCAGCTCAGTTCCGAGTTCGCGTTTCCACTGCCGACAGTACCCTTTGTGGTAGGCCGGATCTCGATCGCCGCGGCAGCTACGTAAACATCGTAAACAACGTCTTCCTCCTCAAGAATGCAGACGAACGTCTCCACCTCCTTGTTCGCCCAAGCAAGCGTTTTACGCGACATGTTATTTGTAAAGAATAATACCTCGAGGCTACTGTTTGTTTGTTTTTATCCCCGCGTCACCCGGAAGTGATGATTCTGTCGACCAATCAACGGAGGGGGTGTGTAGCTAGAATTTCCCGGGACCCTTTCAGGCGTCTCGTCTCGTTTTCAGTACCCCAACGGAGGATTCCTGAAAACGAGGCCAAAACGGGTACGGCTAAGTCCGGGTCACGCCCACTTTTGGCGGTGGAAACGCGACCCGATCCGCACCTTTGCGATCTGATCCGTTCCGCACCCTGCAGGGGAAACGCACCATTACGCGCGCTTGCCTGTTATGTGAAGCGCACGGAGGCTCTGCGCAAATCTCAACAATTATTTGTGCATTACAGAGAACATTCCCAGGGCCTCCCCCTGACGAAACAACGGCTGTTGCATTGGCTGTGTGATGCTATCACACAGGCTTATGTGTCAGCGGGGGCAGAGCCGCCAGAGAGTATCAGAGCTCTCTCGATTAGAGGAAAATAGTCCTCTGTCGCTCTGCAAAGAAAATGTTGCGTCTCTCTATGACACACTCAGTTCTAGGTGCTGTCAGAGTGAGTGTGATTGAGTGACTATTCCCCTCGAATATTAAACAATGTGAGGTGGAGTCAAATATTCATGCTGAGAGCTCTTGTGACTTATCAGACACATTAGAGCTGCTCGTTATTGATGTGCCGTTAGACGCATGACGCGTGTTATGCTACGTCTGACGCATGATACTAGCGCGGTGTTAGCTGTGTTTCTGGTACTGATCGGGACCAATGAGGCATAGACTATCGTGCTTCGCCCTTTAACCCAATAGCGATAGCCTTAAAAGGCGAAGCCTATACGACATAGAATGATAGTTACGTATTTTAACTGCCTTTTAAGTGTCGGCCTCATTGTCCTTTAAATAGCTGAAGAAAAGCTGTTTATTGGGAGCAGAATGTCTGCCGGCGCCCGCCTATATCTGCGAACTGCAGACGTGATTGAGGCCCACGCTGTTGGTGGGCAGGGATTACAAATTTTCCAGTGCTACGGCTCACGCCTAGGGATAACCCAATAGCAATAGCCTTAAAAAGGCTGCGCCTATACTCATAGAATCTAGAGTTACAATACGTAACCATCGATTTGTGGCCGTCCATACAGCCAACAACAGAACACCTCTTGTGAATCCTCGACATGATGAATTCCAAACGTGCAACACAATAGGGCGTATCTTACTTATGCTCTGATTGGAGTGGGGTGGGGAAGTGGGAGGTCATATTCAAATGTGCCCCCTTCCTACGTAGGAGGAGTGCCGAAACTGACTCACTCGTTTGGTAGCTGGAGGCGGGCTGCTTCCAGAAATGCGTATCTTACTCAAGAAATCATGTACAGACTTTCTTCAAAGTTTGTATGCGTGTGGGAGCACCATATACCCACAACAACACCCCAAATCCCAGGAAAAGTTCTGTTTTCATAATATGTCCCCTTTAAAGAATTGTTTCCACCCATAGTCATTCACATCATGGAGATATTTCTTCTCTGTTTTAACCCTCAGTGCTTTACGTTTTGTGTCAATGTCCACCAGCTTTAACCCTCCCTCACTGTGACCTGCTATCAACGTTTTGTGGGATATCCTCACACCCTTCCAGGGACGCAGGAAGTCATATGAAGTGGGGGGTGCTGTATGTAATCGGATGACGAAAAAACAACAAAAAAAAAAAACGCGGCATTGCCTGAGTTCAAGTGTTGTAGTTGCGTCTGTTGTCCACTAGAGGGGGTGCGGCAGCACCCGGAGCACCCCACTTCCTGCGTCCCTGCACCCTTCCCTTCCCACAAGAAGTTTGAAGTCAGCTGATATAATTCGGATAGAACCCATACCGGAAGATCGAGTGCACCCAAAACTACGGAGTTAAGAACTATTACCTTACCTTTTAATTTCAATTTCCTCTGCTTCCATTCATTTAAAGTATGTTTTAACTTATTTATCAATCCTGTCCAAGTCACATCTCTTGCTTCCTTTTGGTTTGGAACAATGTTTACTCCTAAAACTTTGATGCAGTCTACCACTCTAAATGCAATCATACTGTCTACCTATCCCTCTCCTGACCTGTATACATTAGTTCCGATTTTTCTATATTCACTTTAGGCCCTACTGCCCTCCCATATGTTCTCATGTGTTTGATAATTATATTGATGCTGTTATTGTCATGTCATCCGCATATTGTTGAATTATATAAATTTTCTCACCTGGTATTTGTATTCCTTTCATATTACTATCCTTTTTTATAAGGACAGCAAAGGGTTCAATAGACGTGCTATATAACAGTGCTGATAAAGGACAGCCCTGTCTCACTGACCTCTCCAAAGCAAAGGCGTCCGTCATCAGTCCATTACAATTGACCCTACTCTTAGCTTCCTTATACAATAGCCTGATCCAACTCACTATTCTATCCCCAAACCCAAACTCTTTCATTTTCATACTCCGAAACAAGAACTCATGCTCCACTCAAAAGTAGTGATGGGATTTTCGGCTCCTTTGCGAGATGCGGCTCTAATGGCTCGCATAACTAGAAAAAATTGAACAGTTAAATATAAATACAAACAAACACCCACCACAATACAAAAAAGTAGGCAATAAAAGCAGCTTGATAACAGAAAAGCCACAATACAAATATCAAATAAAGTGCTTTTAAATTTAAGTATAACACTATGACAAAACAAAACACAAGTTTGGAACCACTCACTCACTGTATTAAACACAGATACCCATCACAGTACGAGAAAAGTATTAAAGCTGCTTCATGCCAAAAAGGCATAATTTCAAGTATTATTTAGACCTATAGTGCTACTAAATTAAAGTATAAAACACATGTGAACAACACAAGTTTTGAACCACTATAGAGACAAGGAACTCACTGTATCACTCAAAGACTTAGATTGGCGTTAAGAAACACCAGGTGTCTAAGCTTGGCAGGGCTGATCCTGTTCCTTCTCTCAGTTATGATCTGTCCAGTTTTGGAGAAGATCCTCTCTGATGGGACGGATGTTGCCACTATGCACAGTCTACGTGCCATCACGTAAGAGAGCTGTGGATAGATCAGTGCCTTTGTCTCCCACCACCTCAGTGGGTCGGCACTGCGCTGGAAAAGAGGCTCCTCAAGGTAGGACCTCACCTCCAGAATAGCATCAGCTGTAGGATTCCTGGGTGCAGTGTCTCCGCTTGCCCGCTCCTCAAAAAACCTCCAAACAGCCAATGCTTGGGGCTCCTCCGGCTCATGTGCTGCTGCTCCCTCCTCTCCTCCATGACCCCCTTGCAGGTGAGATGACTGCCTATGCCTGGATGCTGCTGTCGTAATTCTTTGGAGGGCTTCGTCGACTGCTCTGTTGTCACTAAAGGCCGCCTTTTTGAAGCGGGGGTCGAGGATGGTGGTTTCGGACAGAACTGCATTGTATTCCATCCGGTGGAATTTTTTGTCCATGCTTGAAGAGAGGGAATTCACCAGATACTTCACGCACGCTGTGATGACTCTGCTCTGGTGCTCTGTTGTCACCCTCTGAAGACCCCTGCACAGTATGAGCATTTTGGAGGCAGTAACATACCTGAAAAAAGAAGCATCAAAATATTATATTTTATATAATATTTATTCATTTAGGCTATTTAGCAATATTATTTTAAGCTTCACTTCTAAATTGCTTGGCTACTAATATTTTTTATTTAATAATATTATTTTCAGCCACTTCTAAACCTGTTTGTCAAAAAAAATATTTAACAAATAATTACAATGATAATAACATCCTAATAAAGTTTAATAGGTCATAGTAATATTATAGTAATGTTTGAACACTGTACCTCTCTGCGCTGATCTCCACTGTGACCTGGTCAAAGGGCTCCAGGACGCTGCAGGCCTCTTGCAGAGTCTCCCACTCCTCTTGGCTGAGAGGAGCCACAGGTGCGTTGATGACCGCCAATGTTGCGATAACCGCATCCTTAGATTCCAGGATTCGCTGGATCATATGGAATGCCGAATTCCACCGGGTGACACACTCCTGTTTGAGCTTCAGCTCTGCCATAGACATCTGCCGTTGGGTGGATTTCAGTTTTTGGGTGGCTGCTGTGCTTCTGTGGAAAAATTCCACTATGGCCTTTACTTTATCCACAGTGGGCTTTATAGCCTTCAGAGCATTTCTCACAAACAGATTTATGGTGTGAGCCAGGCATGGATGGTGTGTCCATTTCAGCAGCTGAATGGCTTTTGTTATATTGGCTGCATTATCTGTGACACAACACACAACTTTGTTCTCCATCCCCCACTCTCTTGCCACTCGGTGGAGCTCTTCAGCCAGGTTTTCTGATGTGTGCCTGTCACTAAATTCAAAGCAGTCCAGTAGACATGATGCCATACTGTAATTTTCTATGAAATGACAGGTGACGGCCATGAATGACGTGGTGGCGCGGGATGTCCAGCAGTCAGTTGTCAGGCATACAGCTGAGGCTGTCTTCACCCTCTCTTGCAGGGAGGCCCGTGCAGCATCATATAGGCCTGGGATGAATTTCTGTGTGAGGGTTTTTCGGCTGGGGAGGGCATACATAGGATTGAGGGCTTGGCAAAAATTCCTAAATCCAACATCCTCAACAATGGAAAAGGGTTGGTAATCTCTGGCCACCATCTTGGCCAACTCCTCGTCTATTGCTGTCTGTCTTGCTGGAGTTAAGGATTTCTGGAGGAACTGCTTCATAGAGCTCTGGGTTGTGGGTGCAGGAGGGTGGGTTGCAGGCTGGGGTGTAAAAATGGAGGCAGTTGTTGCTGATGCTGAGGAAGCAGTTGTTCTGGCACCTGAGGAAGCTGCAGCTGTTGCACTTGCGCTGGCAGACGGTTGTGGTTCATTTTCTGTCCTCGACTCCTCCAGCAACACCGCTGCATGCGATGTCCGCATGTGTCTGTGCAGGTTGTTAGTGGAGCCTGCACGATACGATATTCTTGTTTTGCAGAGTCTACACTCTGCCCTGGTGGAGTCTGACGTAGCATTAAAATGCGTCCAGATTTTGCTCCGTTTTCTGTCACTCATTATGCCGTGTGTGCCCTTGACTGCTGCGTGCGTGACTGTGCATTGACTGACACCTGCCCACGAACGCTATACAGCTTGGCCAATTGCCTGCGGTTTCCAAAAAAAAAGTGGAGAGAAACTTTTTTTTTCAGTGTTTTCCCGGCACATTATTAATTGAAAGCTGCGTGTGATTGGTCAGATGTGTGGAGCACACGCTTGACACGGAGACATTAAGGCACCGACGGAGGAAAAAAAAAAAACTCTGCTTTACCGTCAGGCAGAACGCGCAAGGAGAGAGAATGAGAGGGGGAGGGGCGGGAGAGAGAGAGTGAGAGGGGGAGGGCAGGGGAAGAGACAGCGAGGCACCGCAGGAGAAAAACGAAAAGCAGAGCACAAGCACAGCGACAGGGAGGCGGAGAGAGCGAAAAACTGAAAAAAAAAAAAAGGCTCCCAAACAGGATCTTAAAACGGCTCCCATCGTAGAGCCGGTTCCAATCGTTCACGTCAAAGAGCCGGCTCTTTGCGCCGGATCGTTCGCGACCGACACATCACTAATCAAAAGCCTTATTCAAATCTACACTCAACACTATCCCAGACTGTTCTTTCATGTGCCTAACTGTCCCTATTATATCTGCTATGTCTCTCCCTTCAAAACTATATTCCTGTGTCTGTGATATTATTCCTCACATTAAATTCTTAAACCTATATGCTAAAACCCTTGTTAATATCTTATAGTCACTATTCAATAAACTAATTGGCCTATAATTCCCTAACTCCAACCTCCAACCTACTCCCCTTATTTTTAAATAATATTGTGATTACCCCAGTAGCCATGGATTCTCGAACCAGTTGTCCCTCCTCCATGCTTAGGTATACCTTTAGCAGTATGTGTGCCAACACATCAGCAAACTCTTTGTAGAATTCCCTGCTAAGTCCATCTGAACCAGGGTTATTATTGTTTTCTGCATTTGTAATTGCTATTTGTATTTCTTCTACTGTAATCTCTGTCACACATGTCTTGCTCTTCTGCTGATATCTTTGCATCCACACCACTTAAGACCTCATCAATACATACTTTTTCTGAATTCCCTTTTTTATACAATTTTTTATAGAAGCCTTCAGCTGTATTCAAGATGCTAACCAAATCATTTACCTTCTCGCCAATTTCATTCTGTAGTTTGTTTACATAATTATTTTCCTTTTTTTTTTCAGGTTTAAAAGGTACGCTCTGCAGCTTTCCCCCTCTACGGCATACTGTACTCTACTCCTTACTATCGCCCCATCACATTTATTTTTCCCTTCTCAACTTCATATAATTTTGTATACTATAATTTGCATCTTTGTCTGCTTTCCCTGCTTCTTTGTTTAATTTATTTTCTATTATGGGAGAAATTAACCTTTTTTTTTTTTGTAATAACTGAGTATTATCAGGCCTATATATCATATAGATACATTAATAGTGGAACACAGCCAGTCATCAGTTTTTCCAAAAAGTGGAACTTGACACGTGCCAGAGAGTCTGTCCCAAACCTATTTCTGGTGCTCTGCCAGTGTAAGCAACAAGGGTTAAAAACATACTGCTGTCAACATGATGTTTAAATTAGCTATAATGGCTGACTACATACCTAAAGGAATGTATGACTGACCAACCTTACCTTTTAAGAAAATCTTACCACATGCTGTGACTATAAAAAGATGCTGAAATCTTATGATCGGCAGTGTCTTTGCAAACCTCACTCGGGTTTGTTGATTGTTTGCAGGTAACAATAAAGCCTCTTTCAATACTTGATTTGGACTCCCCGATTCCTCACGCTGTCTTAGTTAGTTGAAGTGATAGAACTTGGTTATTTTCTACCACAGTATCTCTTTCTCTTCCTGATCCATTCTAAAGTTCATTTGTTTGGCATAGTATGCTTTTCTTTTTAACTTTTTCTTTCAAATTTTCCCGGTAACCCTTCCTTTTACAGTCCCCTAATTACTAGGTATTTACCCGGTACATACATGGTAAATTATAGTGTATTACTGGGTAATTACCACTGGTAATAAGAAGGTAAATACAGAGGTAGTTACCCGGTAAATACATGGTAAATCGTAGTGTATTACTGGGTAATTACCACTGGTAATAAGAAGGTAAATAGAGAGGTAGTTACCCGGTAAATACATGGTAAATCATAGTGTATTACTGGGTAATTACCACTCGTAATAAGAAGGTAAATACAGAGGAATTATCCGGTAAATTATAGTGTATTACTGTGTAATTACCACTGGTAATAAGAAGGTAAATACAGAGGAATTACAGCTGATGTACCAAGTAAAACCTCCACTATTATCCATCAACTCAACTAAGTAGCGTGTAGTTGTAACTGTTTTAAGTTGGTAATAACTCCGATATTGTGTACTTCCTAGGAAATTAGGCAACCAATTCTTAGAAACTACCTATTATCCAAGGTTTATGTTGGTAACGGCCCACATTTAATGATGTATCTAGAAATGATGTATCTTAGCATAGTACTTTCCAATTAAATACTTTTTCTTAGTTATTATTCATAGCTACACCCATTTAGAATTGGTTTATTCAGTTTACCACTATGGAATTACTTACCTGGTAACAACCTCTGCAGGAAGTTTTCCTCTAGTGTCATGGTACATCTTCTTAAATACTGGGTACAAAGCCGTTTGTTTCCATGGTATTACCAGGTTCTTACCATATCATTTATAATAGATACATTCCATTGTCCATGCAGTCAACACAAACTTGTACCATGTACGTTCTGCGACGTTACCAAGTAAAACACGACAATTTACCCAGTAAGTAAGCTGAAACTGTACTGTAAAAGGAAGCCTCGTTTGTTTCCATGGTATTACCAGGTTCTTACCATATAATTTGTAATACATTATTCCATTTTCCATGCAGTCAACACAAACTTGTACCATGTACGTTCTGCGACGTTACCAAGTAAAACACGACAATTTACCCAGTAATTAAGCTGAAACTGTACTGTAAAAGGAAGCCTTGTTTGTTTCCATGGTATTACCAGGTTCTTACCATATAATTTGTAATACATTATTCCCTTTTCCATGCAGTCAACACAAACTTGTACCATGTACGTTCTGCGACGTTACCAAGTAAAACACGACAATTTACCCAGTAAGTAAGCTGAAACTGTACTGTAAAAGGAAGCCTCGTTTGTTTCCATGGTATTACCAGGTTCTTACCATATATTTTGTAATACATTATTCCCTTTTCAATGCAGTCAACACAAACTTGTACCATGTACGTTCTGCGACGTTACCAAGTAAAACATGACAATTTACCCAGTAATTAAGCTGAAACTGTACTGTAAAAGGAAGCCTCGTTTGTTTCCATGGTATTACCAGGTTCTTACCATATAATTTGTAATACATTATTCCCTTTTCCATGCAGTCAACACAAACTTGTACCATGTACGTTCTGCGACGTTACCAAGTAAAACACGACAATTTACCCAGTAATTAAGCTGAAACTGTACTGTAAAAGGAAGCCTTGTTTGTTTCCATGGTATTACCAGGCTCTTACCATACAAGTTGTAACTGGTTATTCCTTTTTCCATGCAATCAACACAAACCATATATGTTCTGCAACATCGTTCACCAGTAGTTAAGCACTTTAATTGTTGTTATAAAACCCCAAACCACTGTTGATGAAAGACATATTAAAATTAAACAAAATCAAAGGCTTATCTTTCAAACAATGCATATCTCACAAACAGGCACTGAACACTGAAGAAATCGGACAAACAAAAGAGCCGTCCACATCAACTCAATTTAAATGTTACTGATGGTGTTTTCATAAAACACATGACAGTGTTATGGCAAGTGACCACAAGGAAGACTGCTTCAACCTCTACAATTTGAATAAGTGGTGAATGCCATGCAGCAATCTGCCTATGGGAGCATCTTCGTGGTCATTCGCAAACCAATGAGTCCACTCGATGAATGAGAGATGACTCTTTAGTGTCTTCTCTGTGAGGTATCCCTGCAGTCTCCACATCTGGGATTTGAAGGCTGACCAAGACCTGACCAGGTACCTCCAAATCTCCCCTTCAAGAATCAGAAGACAAGAAAATAAACATTAGGACTGTCAATTAATGAATATTTCTAGAACATGTAGAAGTCAAGGATTATTTTGTTTATCAGTTAAGAAAGGATGCTGGTCCTCTGGCCATTGTGTTTGGTCATATTGAAAAGAGAAAAAGGCATAGCCATAAATACAGTTAATAGGACGGGAGGGGACAGGCAGTTAGCTCCGGTTAGCCCTTTAGCATCGAGCTAGCGGAGCTTCTGTCATTCAAATAACTCGGACATGTTGTTTAAAACCTATAGCACCGAATTTATTAAAATATCCGGATTTAATCGGGCTCTCTCCCATAAGTACAGTTAATAGGACGGGAAGAGACAGGCTCTGTTAGCCCCGGTTAGCGCGATGCTAAAGAGCAGCTCTACCGGAGCATGCCACCTCAACAGGTGCAAGTTAGCCTCCGGTTTGATATTCGCCGGATACTCGGTTTACCACCCAATCGGATTCATCAACATAAGTGCAATACATTACGGGCTTAGTATGTTGAGGAAGGTTTAGGACACCGTATCGCGAAAAATCACCAACACATGTTGTCGCCATCGATGTCTGTGCAACTACGTCATTTACGTTCTCTGGCTGCTACCTGTTTTAGAGACCGTCAGCAAGTTACACTCACCGACTGGTGGCAGAGACGTTGCCATGGAATTGTTTCTGGAAATAAATCATATAAAATAACATAAAAATCACAAAAAAATACATTTTGTCACCTGATTGTAGTAGTAGTTGCCAATGGTGGGCTGCTACTTACTGCAGGTAACTTTGCTAATATATTGCATTATTGTTAAACGGGATGCAATTAATAATTTAAAATATAGTTTGGTCGATTTTTGTCGAATATTAAACTATTAACTGCATTATGATTAACTATATTGCAATATATTTGTGTGATTCATTTCCTGAAACAATTCCATGGTAACGTCTCTGCCAACAGTCGGTGAGTGTAATTTGTTGACGGTCCCTAAAACAGGTAGCAGCCAGAACGTAAATGACGTTGTTGCACAGACATTGATGGCGACAACATGTGTTTGTGATTTTTCGCGATACGGTGTCCTAAACCGTCCTCAACATACTAAGCCCGTAATGTATTGCACTTATGTTGATGAATCCGATTGGGTGGTAAACCGAATATCCGGCGAATATCAAACCGGAGGCTAACTTGCACCTGTTGAGGTGGCATGCTCCGGTAGAGCTGCTCTTTAGCATCGCGCTAACCGGGGCTAACAGAGCCTGTCTCTTCCCGTCCTATTAACTGTACTTATGGGAGAGAGCCCGATTAAATCCGGATATTTTAATAAATTGGGTGTTATAGGTTTTAGACAACATGTCCGAGTTATTTGAATGACAAGCTCCGCTAGCTCGATGCTAAAGGGCTAACCGGAGCTAACGGCCTGTCCCCTCCCGTCCTATTAACTGTATTTATGGCTATGCCTTTTTCTCTTTTCAATATGACCAAACACAATGGCCAGAGGACCAGCATCCTTTCTTAACTGATAAACAAAATAATCTTTGAGTTCTACATGTTCTAGAAATGTTCATTAATTGACAGTCCTAATGTTTATTTTCTTGTCTTCTGATTCTTGAAGGGGAGATTTGGAGGTACCTGGTCAGGTCTTGGTCAGCCTTCAAATCCCAGATCTGGAGACTGCAGGGATACCTCACAGAGAAGACACTAAAGAGTCATCCCTCATTCATCGAGTGGACTCATGGGTCTGCGAATGACCACAAAGATGCTCCCATAGGCAGACTGCTGCATGGCATTCACCACTTATTCAAATTGTAGAGGTTGAAGCAGTCTTCCTTGTGGTCACTTGCCATAACACTGTCATGTGTTTTATGAAAACACCATCAGTAACATCTAAATTGAGTTGATGTGGACGGCTCTTTTTTTTGGCCTATTTCTTCAGTGTTCAGTGCCTGTTTGTGAGATATGCATTTGTTTGAAAGATAAGCCCTTGATTTTGTTTAATTTTAATATGTCTTTCATCAACAGTGGTTTGGGGTTTTATAATAACAATTAAAGTGCTTAACTACTGGTGAACGATGTTGCAGAACATATATGGTTTGTGTTGATTGCATGGAAAAGGGAATAACCAGTTACAACTTATATGGTAAGAGCCTGGTAATACCATGGAAACAAACGAGGCTTCCTTTTACAGTACAGTTTCAGCTTAATTACTGGGTAAATTGTCGTGTTTTACTTGGTAACGTCGCAGAACGTACATGGTACAAGTTTGTGTTGACTGCATGGAAAAGGGAATAATGTATTACAAATTATATGGTAAGAACCTGGTAATACCATGGAAACAAACGAGGCTTCCTTTTACAGTACAGTTTCAGCTTAATTATTGGGTAAATTGGTGTGTTTTTCCTTGGTAACGTCGCAGAACGTACATGGTACAAGTTTGTGTTGACTGCATGGAAAAGGGAATAATGTATTACAAATAATATGGTAAGAACCTGGTAATACCATGGAAACAAACAAGGCTTCCTTTTACAGTACAGTTTCAGCTTAAAGGTTGGGTACGCGATTTGCGAAACGCCAGCAGATTTTGAAAATACACAACTCAAATGGTCCTACCCCCTCTCCTTCAACGCTGACTCTGACTCCACCCATTCCAAGTACCTGGACGCGCAATCATGCACGAGCGCGAACAGAGATGCGTGAGAGCGAGCTAGGCTAGCGTAGGTTTTCGTTTAACAACATGGCACTACATTCAACTGTAAATTGCGCCCAGTACCGCGGGAAGTAGGGGTTTTGGGGGTGCTGCAACACCCCCTGTCCGAGGCCCTGTCTTATCACAGAAAACGATAATTTCTAAAAACTCCTGCCAAAGTGGAGATTTCTGAAAACGCCGGTTATGTGTTGTCGTATCAACGGGGAGAAACGGGATTTTAGGTTCTGAAGCGTCACATTATGCACCAGGAAATGCTTAACGTCATGTGAGCGTCCGCTGTACCGTATTGGTCCGAATATAAACACAAACCCCATTGTAATACGACCTGTATTTGGAAAAAAGATTTGAAGACCAGATCTTGATTTCATGAATAAATAAATTGTATTAATTGAAATAATATACGAAAATAAAAAGGCATAGAATAAAACACTGCATTGCCACTAAACAGTAGTGCAAATAGGCCGTACTGATGTGTACACCAAAGACTTCCTGACACTCCTCTGCCCCGCTGTGTTCGCTCTGGCTGTGGTCGCTCCGAACTGTTTCGGCCCGTGGCAAAGCGAGTCATCCTCGCTGCTGTCCAATGCATGTTGAGACGCAGCATTTATTTAATGCTCATAGTGCTGAAAAAAGGTTATATGAAAAAGTGTGAGGGTAGCGGTGGTGCGCTAAACTTGTTCTGTGAGCAGCTGGATGTGAACCATGGTGTGAAGGAAGTGAACACAACGATGGATTTTCAACTGTGCGCGCATGCACTGGTGTAATTGAGCTGCGCTGCTATATATCTTTTTTATCAATGTGACGAGTTGCGAGTCTAGTGCAGGCCGGGTTTTTTTTTCCAGCACCCCCTGCTGAGAATACGTTCTCGCGGCTATGGTTGCACCAGATGTTATAAACATTAAACGGTCACATAAATCATTACTATTTTTAGAAAATGTATGTTTGTTTCATATAATTGTATTGGAAGTCCTGGTTTTCACTAGGGTTGCCGCGGTGTGGACATTTTCACACCGAGTAATACACTCGTCTCAACACCGGTATTACCGAGTATAAACGGTATAAACTTTGAAACTAGGTCAACCGCCACACAAGCATCGGTTTTTAGACCCTTCTCGTCCTTCAGTTGCCGCCAACGTTCAAAAGCAGCGCCTAGGATTATTCTTGATTTCAGTTTTTCTCTTTCAGCGTTTTTATTATCAATTATTCTCTGAAAAAGAGTTTTCTTTCTCTTTGCTGGTGGTGGTGGTGGTGGTGGTGGGGATGGTGGCGTCTTGTCTGCCATGGAAATTGTCTTCTACTGCTAGGTCCAAATGTGGATTAACTAGTTCCAGTAGATACCGCAGGATAACAACAAACAGGAGCTTGCTCTGGGCCACGAGCTCTGGGTCACGAGTACTGCGCGCGCGGGGCGCGGGGGAGGGGGAGTGCAGTACGACCGTTTGATTGACGTACTTACTGTCCAATGCAACGAGGTGGCAATCCAAATGATTGGCTGGAGTTTTTCGAGCCCTGCCAGTTCCACAGATGATTGACAAGTTTAATTTTCATGTCAGTACTTCTGACTCAGTGGCTGTAAGCGGGTTATGATAAGGATTTCAAGTAATTTTGCAAAAATGGCCAAAAAAGCGAATTCCGTACCCAACCTTTAATTACTGGGTAAATTGTCGTGTTTTACTTGGTAACGTCGCAGAACGTACATGGTACAAGTTTGTGTTGACTGCATGGAAAAGGGAATTATGTATTACAAATTATATGGTAAGAACCTGGTAATACCATGGAAACAAACGAGGCTTCCTTTAACAGTACAGTTTCAGCTTAATTACTGTGTAAATTGGTGTGTTTTACTTGGTAACGTCGCAGAACGTACATGGTACAAGTTTGTGTTGACTGCATGGAAAAGGGAATTATGTATTACAAATTATATGGTAAGAACCTGGTAATACCATGGAAACAAACGAGGCTTCCTTTTACAGTACAGTTTCAGCTTAATTACTGGGTAAATTGGTGTGTTTTACTTGGTAACGTCGCAGAACGTACATGGTACAAGTTTGTGTTGACTGCATGGAAAAGGGAATAATGTATTACAAATTATATGGTAAGAACCTGGTAATACCATGGAAACAAACGAGGCTTCCTTTTACAGTACAGTTTCAGCTTAATTACTGGGTAAATTGTCGTGTTTTACTTGGTAACGTCGCAGAACGTACATCGTACAAGTTTGTGTTGACTGCATGGACAATGGAATGTATCTATTATAAATGATATGGTAAGAACCTGGTAATACCATGGAAACAAACGGGTTCGTACCCAGTATTTAAGAAGATGTACCATGACACTAGAGGAAAACTTCCTGCAGAGGTTGTTACCAGGTAAGTAATTCCATAGTGGTAAATTGAATAAACCCTTTCTAAATGGGTGTAGCTATGAATAATAACTAAGAAAAAGTATTTTATTGGAAAGTACTATGCTAATTTCTAGATAGTACATCATTAAATTTGGGCTGTTACCAGCATAAACCTTGGATAATAGGTTTTTCTAAGAATTGGTTGCCTAATTTCCTAGGAAGTACACAATATCGGAGTTATTACCAATCTCAAACAGTTACAACTACACGCTACTTAGTTGAGTTGATGGGTAATAGTGGAGGTTTTACTTGGTACATCAGCTGTAATTCCTTTGTATTTACCTTCTTATTACCAGTGGTAATTACACAGTAATACACTATAATTTACCGGATAATTCCTCTGTATTTACCTTCTTATTACGAGTGGTAATTACCCAGTAATACACTATGATTTACCATGTATTTACCGGGTAACTACCTCTGTATTTACCTTCTTATTACCAGTGGTAATTACCCAGTAATACACTATGATTTACCGGGTAACTACCTCTGTTTTTACCTTCTTATTACCAGTGGTAATTACCCAGTAATACACTATAATTTACCATGCATGTACCGGGTAAATACCTAGTAATTAGGGGACTGTAAAAGGAAGGGTTACCATTTTCCCACCAAATACAAATATCTTTGTTTAATATTTTCTCTATTTCTTCTTTGATACATTTTGCTATCATCTCTTTATATGAATCTTCTCTTAATAAGCTATTGTTTAGGCACCACATTCCTCCACCTACATTCCTTACACATACGTCCCTTAACTTCAGCGACAGGATTGCATGATCACTAAGAGTGGTAAAAGTATATTTCACCTCTTTTATTTAGCTGACAATGTTTTCCTTAACTAGAACCAGGTCTATTGTACTCTGTCTAGGGGTCCCCCTAACCACCTGCCTCCGCGAAAACACTTTTCTGTCTGCATTTCCCTCCCTCCATATGTCCACCATTTTGTGTTCTGCCATCATGCTTATTTGAATAATCTAGTCTTGATAATTTTACATTATAGTCACCAACCGTCATACAACCATGCAAAGAACCTCCAAGTCCATGAAAAAACCTTTTCTCAGTTCTACCACGTTTGGTGCATATATATTGATTAATTTGTATGTGTTTTTATTCTAAATTCTATCGCTATCACGCGTCCATTCCCTCCACAAAAGGTTTGCCTAACACCACTACCAGACCTCTCTCTGACAAGGATAGCCACTCCACATGCCTTCGCACTCCCATTGTCTATAAATATGGGCCCCTTCCAAGGGTTTTCACAAGTTCATTATCCCAATGCGTTTCTTGAAGGCACAATGTGTCCAATTTACAGAGTTTAATCGTTCTATTTTGATCATGTTCCTTAGGCCGTTTTCATTTAAGGATGTTATCATAACCATAGTAATAGTGAAACGAAAAACACAGCTTTCCATAGATGCTCGATGCTTCAATCGTCTGGCTCCTTAGGTGAAGCAGTCGCAGCAGCAGCCCCGCCCTCCCGTGGAGCCTCACTGCGATCCGGGGCCTCAACCTCCCCTGGTCGGCCGCCTCTTCGTTCATTCGCCCTGGCTGAGGGAGTTTTGGGCGCTGTGCTAGTGCCTTCCTCCGCACTTTGCCCGGATGATCCTCCATTCGTGCGACCCGACTCACCGGATACTCCATCCGCACTGCTGCCGATGGTGGATGGGGTCATTTCCCCCCCCACTGGCGGCTCCGGTGTCCTCGTCCTGCCGACGCTGCTCCTCCCCGGACTGGGAACGGCAGCTCACCGCTGCCGGCTGGCTCCGCGTCCACCGGCTGCTCCTCTCCGCGTCTCCCCCCCTGCAAGTCACACTCCCTATCATATTGTCCCCGGCGCTTGCATTTATAAGAGGTGAAGTCTGGGCATTCTCTTAAAATACGTCCTGGCTGGATGCACCGCCTGCAGACCTTCACCTGCCTGTCATGAATTACACGGAAGTACTCCCCTCCGTCTAGCGTCTCAAACTTTAGTAGGGCAGTGACTGTACAAGTTCAGTGAACTGTACTTTATAGAACCTTGTCCCGTCCGCCACGTCTGTCCTAGGCCATTTCTTTCTGTTGATGGGCAAAATCGCCCTCACGCCCCACGTTGAGAGTTTCTGCCTTATTTCAGCGTCAGTAATATAAGATGGCAAGTTTAGAAATGAAAAAACTATTTCATTGCTGCGTACTTCTTTGGCAGTCAACCGAGTGTTTTTGATTTTGAAACCATCCAATAACCTCGTCTTGCCCTTTCCCTCCTGCATTGTGATCTCGTAAATGTTCCTACTTTTTTATTTTACTATATAGTCTTCACCGACCAGCTCTACAATCAATGTCAGCTCCTTTTTATAGCCACAATCACTCTCACTTTCTCCCGCATTCATCTCTCTATTTAGTCTTTCTTTATCTCTCCTACTATTCGCCATGCTTTCTCTCTCATTAGGCCTACTAACGGAATTGTGATCCTGTGTTATTCCTTTCTCGATCGCTTCAACATGTTCAGAATCATTCTCCCGTTCTACTTGTGTCGAACTGGTATTAACTTCCATGTTTTCATTTACAAATTTTTCCATCCATTCATTGAAAGCATAATCAATCTCGGGTTCTACATGAATCAAAGTGGCCTTACCTTCTATTTTGTCATTTACCAAGTTATCCATCCAATCAAAAAAAGTATAAACAATCCCCCAAACAGCCAGGCTGCAGGGGAAATGAATCAAACATAAAACTATCACTCACAAGCACAGGCGGTCCCAACAAACACTCGACTGCTCTCTGCTCACTTCCTGCTTGCACACCTGAACGGGATCAGACGAGATCGGGTTATCGGTTATGGCCGCAAGCATTTATATCAGGGTCCATACTAGCTTTTTTGCAGGAGGAGCACATAAGGAGTGAGAGCGCTGCCGAGGCCAGAGCCGGCACTTGTACATAAACAATGATTAGTTCCATAATGAATGAAAGAAATGAATGAATGAATACTTTATTCCAGACTCAGAGTTCCATATCAAAACGTAATGCAACTTTTGAAGAAATTTAGCATTGCAAAACCTGGAATGGACTGCAGTAGGCAACGCACTGCAGGCATTCATAGCTATTATTTCTTTAGAACAACATGATCAGGAGAGAGCGCGAACGCAGTTCCCCACTACCAGAAATTATGCAATCGAGATTCCCACATTTGGGGAATTCGCAACAGCCTCAGTGCAATGGCTGAGCCTTGCTATGGGTGAACCACCTTCTTGATCATGGTATCCCCCTTGCCAGGTAAGTATGAGTTGTACACGTTCAGGTGGGCTGAACGGTGCCCAGGCGTGTTCCCGTGGAAAACGGTTGCAAAGCATTCAGAGATGTCTAGACTTCAATAAACACTGTAGACCACCGGTCACACGATGGCGAATCTGAAATCTCCCCTATCCATTCTCTCTCAACCTCCCTCATAACCTCCTCATCCCAATGTGTCTCTTGTAAACATATTATTTCTGACGCACACACCATCAAGGTTTGCTGCCTCCTGTTCCTGTCTCTTAGCCCATTCGCATTAAAAGAAGATATCTTGATCATTAAAAGTATAAATAAGAAGAGATTCCACAAGTTACGTTATCATTTTGCACTTTTTTCCCCTGTTGGATACACATCCTGCACACCTTCTCCTGTTTATCGTGGATCACCCTGAAATATTGGCGGCCCTTAGCAGTGTTGAACTTTGTTTAGTACAGCAGTGACTGCACTAAATCATTGAATTTAACTTTGACAAACCTCATCCCGTCTGCAACTTTGGTACCGGGCCACATTCTCCTTTTAATAGGTGACCCAGCTGAGACCCCCCACCCTTGTAGTTTCCCGATAACGTCACTGTCCGAGGTGTATGCCGGCAGCTCCAAAAACGAAACCACCGTTTCGTCATTAGTGAGCTCTATCGCCATAACTCTACTCCCTCTTAGTTTGAAACCGTCCATGAATTTATTTTTCCCACTAAGATGTCCCATTGTTAATTCATATTTTTTCGTTCCAATTTTGCGGCAAGCCATCAGCTCCCCGCACATCTCTCTCGTAGCTTTCATCACTTCCATCACCGTTACTGTGTCTTCACCGATCAGTTCCACACTCACTGTCACTTCTTTATCATAGCTTTCAAATGTCTTTTCTTTATCTCCAGCCTCGTCTCCCCTCTGGTCTTTCATTCTGTGGTCTATTCCATTCATGCCTTTTCCATTTCCATTTTCCATTGCCATTTTGTCCATCCACGGGATAATCCTCGCCAAAAGAATGGGAGAATTGTGGTCCTACCAGCGTTGACGTATAGAAAAAAATCTGAAAAGTACCTTGTTGGCACACAGTCCCAACAAACACTCTACTGCTCAGTGCACACTTCCTACTCACACACCTGAACGGTATCAGACCAGACGAGATCGGGCGTGCTCAGGGTGGTATGGCCGTAAGCAATTATTGCCGGGTCCATACTAGCTTTTATACAGGAGGAGCACATAAGGAGCACATAAGGAGTGAGAGCTGATCATATATGCAATTATTTCTTAAGAATCCTGGGATGCCTTCATAAATGATGTCCTTTATTTGTCTAATCCCTCCTTCTATGAATTTGGGCTCATATAATGTTTTGCCATTGTGTTTAATTTTTTCGTTTAAAAACAGGGGCAGTTTTACCAACGGTTGTATCCTCTCACATTCATATTGCATCTTAGGTAAGAATTTCCTCCAGGCTTCAAAGACCTCTCTATAAAATTCTGGTATGGTTATCGTCATTGACTGTTTTAGGCCCATGTACCACACATACTGTCCTATGCCACCCACGTCATTAATATATTTCTCCATAAAATCCCACAATATATTTCTTCACCGTTTTAATCCTTAATGCTGTCTTTTTTGTTTCTATATCTAAAAAAATCAGCCCTCCTTCACGCCATTTTCCCACCGTTTTTATAACTCCTGTCCATGTTGCCTCAGTTGCCTCTTTAGTTTCAACACCTAAATATATGCCCAACACTTTAATATACCTATCCTTCACCCTTAAACCTACTTCCTCTCTCTCTACATTGCCTATATACATTATTTCTGATTTTTCTTGCGCCCGACGCTCTCCCATATATCTCTGCCAATTCTAGCACCCTTTTCACACTGTTCCCATCCCTCACTGTTATTGTTGTGTTGTCTGCATATTGATTTATTGTATGTATGCACTCCCAGATGGTAGTTATATGCCCTGGGGCCGTATTCACAAAGCATTTTATCTTACCGCTAGGAGTGCTCCTAACTCGCGCTAAAACATTTTACGTAGGAGTTTTTTCTTAAAAGTTATTCACAAAGCCACTGAGACCTACTCTTACTAAGGATAAATCACAAAGAGTGAACTAAGAGTGACGCGCCGTTGCTATGGATTACGTCAATTCTCGTGCACGAGTTTAGAAGCGGTCAGTTCGGTGATTGGTTGTTCAGACGAGCCCACTGAATCACCGAAAAACAAGGAAATAGCCTAGGCTAGAAATGAATTAAGTAGTTATAGTGCAGTTAGCAGAATACACGCATGATGACAATTTTGTGCAGACCACGATAATGACGTTGTAGCCTGCACGTTCAAGAGAGAGAGAAAGCAAACAATAAAAATACGTAAAGTCTAAAAGAAAATAAATGTTACGAACTACCCAAGTGTTGACTGATTTGTGCCAAGGTGTTAACCTAAAATGTGTTTTCAAAGTGATCCCTAAATGCCTGTCCACTCGGTTCCACACGGCCAAATTCCTTGTAATGTTGATCGCCATCATCATCATCATCATCGTCTGGCTGTGGAATGTTCCTCCGCTTGCAAAGGTTGTGTAGAATGGCACATACAGTGATTACTGTGCTTGCCTTCTCTGTGGTGAGGCGTATTTCGCCGTGGAGGACATGAAACCGACGTTTCATCTGCCCAATTCCTCTCTCCACAACATTTCGTGTATGTTTGTGTGCTCGCAAAGAGCCAATACGATGTGTTTTACGCATAGGACTAAGCGTAATCTGCGTAATCACTTACATGTTACACTTTAACTGTGCTCCTGGTTGTGGATTAAGGTAGGGTGTCTAGAGCCACGTCTTGCATGGATAGTCACTGTCACCCAGCAAGTGACACCCAACTGGTACATCTCAAAAAGCTGCCTCAGACCGCTCACGTTTAAAAATGCGCGAATCATGGGTAGCTGAAGATCCAGGCCACTTTGCAACAACATCCAGTAGGCTATGTTAAAATTTGCATCAAAAACAACCTGCGTGTTGATGGAATGCACTTTCTTTCCCACTATTGACGAACACGTCCTCGTCTTTTGATGGCACAATTATTTTTATTTTTTATAAGTTATATATATTTTTTTATAACTTATAATTTTTATAACATTTTATTTCGGGACTAATCGGATTATTCCTGTTAGTCGGGGATGTTATTGCATCGCGCATTAACTCCACAATAAGTTGAATACCCTAACATTTCGTCTCGCAGGCATTTTAAGATTCTTTGTGAATAGGTCTTACTGAGTTAGGAGTCCTCTTGAGGACTTTTAAGCTCTCCTAGACTTAGGTGCTACTTTTAGTCCTAAAATACTTTGTGAATTGCTCTTAGTGAAAAAAGTTAGGAGTCCTACATTTAAGAGTGACACGCCCATTATTTTTAGGAGTTACTCCTAAATTCGCCAGTTAGGACCTACTTTTAGCCCTAAGATCCTTTGTGAATACGGCCCCTGATCTCTTTGTGAATACGGCCCCTGATCTGCTCTCTGCCGAAATGGCAGAGAGCAACGCCGATAGAGAACATCCCTGCCTTATCGATCTCCCTAGACAAAATCTGTCAGTCAGCACTCCATTTATTTTGACACAGCTCCTTGCACCCTCGTACAACCTCCTCACCCACCCCACTAATCTCTCTCCAAATCCAAATCTCACCAGTAATTTAAATAAAAACTCATACTCCACCCTATCAAACGCTTTATTCCAATCTATAGCTAACACTTCCCCCTGCCCCGTCTCTCTTCATGAATTATATTGTATCCCTAACTGTCGCTATTGTGTCAGCTATATCCCTAACTGGTATACTGTAACTTTGAGATGTTTTAATTATATCCCCTATCACTCGTTTTATTCTGTTAGCCAACACCTTGGCCAAAATTTTGTAATCTACATTTAGTAGACTTATAGGCCTATAATTCTGCAAGTCTAGTTTATTTCCTTTCTTCTTAAAAACTAAGGTAATCACACCTTCTACCTTCCTACCCTGCACTATCCCTGTTTTCTCAGTCTCCCTGAATACCTCTACTAAAATTGATGCCATCTGCTCCTTATATACTTTATAAAATTCAATCCCTATCCCATCACTCCCAGGACTCTTTCCGCGATTTAGCCCCTCTATCGCCTCCATCACATTTATATCTCTGTCACATCATTCACTATCGTCCACACTCAGCTTGCTTTCTACACTATCCAGTACCTCTACTATACTGTCCTCCTCTAATCCACCTCTCTGATATAACTCCCCATAAAACTCTTGCACCCTCTCCAGTATGGCCACATAGTCTGCTACTACCTCCCCCTCCTAATTTCAGATTTTGTGCATATATGTCCTGCTTTGTTTGTTTTTTTCTAGGCCCAAAAAATACGCTGTGCACCTTTCTCCCTCCAGTGCATATTTTGCCTTGCTCCATAAAATTGCTCCTCTACATTTCTCTGCCTCATATCTCTGAAGTTCCATCTTTACCTCTATATAATTCTCCATGCTTGTAACCTTCTTCATTCTCTGCTTTACTCAGCTCTACCCTCAATCTTTCCCTCAACTACTTCTCTTTCTTCATCATTTTCACTTTTCTTTTCTTACTGTACCTAATGCTTATTGATTTAATCGTATTCTTCACTTTCTCCCATATCTCCCCGATCTGAGTATCTGCCCTATTGTCTTCAATTATTCTTTCATTTTCTCATTCTCCATATGTAATAACTCCCTAATCTATTGTTTATGTTCGTCCTCTTCAATATAACCTGCATTCAAAATCCACATCCCTCCCCCGATCTCCTCTCTCCCTACTTTAATTCTGAATCTCACCCCGTCGTGGTCACTCAGTGCATTTATTCCATGTCTTATTCTGTCTATATGTTTTATGTTCTCTCCCTGTGTTAAAACCAAATCTATCCTGCTTTGTTTCAGTACACCATCCCTCATTAGTCTCCTGGTGAATTCCTTCCTCTCTGAATTCTCATATCTCCACACATCTACTAAATTCTTGTCCTTCGTCATGTCTAACAAGCTCTCCCTCGACTTTTTCCCATCTGAACACTACACCTTGCCCTATATCTAACCTGCTACATTTAGTATTAAAATCCCCTACTATTATACATCTCCCAATCACTAGCCCTTTCAGCTCTATTATACTTCTTTTATCTATTTCTATATTCGGAACATATGTATTAGTCTAAACAACACATTTTGATACTTAAACTCTTACTATTATCCTCCCTGTCCTATCTTTATATATCTCTTTTATCTCATCTACCCTATGTTTTTTAATCATTATAGCCACCCTTCTTGCGTTCTTAGTCCCGTTATTATAATAAATCCCCCCCCCCCATTCCTCCCTCACCTCTCTAACTTTTACGTCACCCCAATTTGTCTCCTGTATGCATAGGATGTCACTCCTATATATATTTAAAAGTGACCTCAGTTTGCCTCTGTGCCTTAAACATGAGAGCTAAAAGAAAGGAAATATTTAAACCAAAAACTAAAGCAAGACTCACATGCCAGACCGCGGTCCTTTATTTCTCTCTCCCCGTGTCTTCTCCTCCTCTGCTTTCCTTTTGGCGGCCAGTCTCTGTTCTTTTGTCTTCTTCCCTCCCTTTTGTCCTCTGCCCTCCTGTCTTTGCTCCTCGTCTATTTTTTCCACCTGTTGTTCCGCTCTCCCTCATTCATCGCCTGTATCCTCCACCACATCGTCGTCCTCCGCTTTCCCCCCCTGCTCCATCACCTGTTCGTCACCGTCCTTCTCTCCACTGTCGCCGCTGTCAGATCTATACCGCCATTCCAGTTCTTTTTCCGCTTCCTCATTCTCTCCTCCAGCCTCCTCTTCAGCTCCCCTTCTGTCATCTGTTCTCCTCTCTCCTCCTCCTCCTCTCTCGTCGCTGCGTTTCGTTCCTCACACTCCCGCGCATAATGCCCTGTCTTCTGGCACCTGAAGCACTTCAAATCAGGGCACTCCATGAAGATGTGTCCTGGCTTGATTCAGAGTCGGCACACCCGCACCTGTATTGTCATGTATTACTCTAAAGTACTCCACTCCTCTCAGTGTCTCTAACTTGGTTGAGTACGGGAGTGATCGTACCTGCTCATTAAAGGGACTCTCACCTTTGTTGCATTTTTACACTTTTTTTGGATAAGGTTAAATTGGTATTAATAAGGTAATAACACTCTAATATGCAAGACAGACCCACCAGGAGTAAAATCAAACAATTATTTTACTCTCATAATATTTAGTGAAAACTTCAACCAATAAAATTCTTCGGACCGAAGGACCTTATTGGCCGACAGACCTGTCTGTTTGCTGCATGGATATATAAGGTTTTCCGTCTGCTTCTTGTGGCGCATTCGGGCCCGCGTCATCAAGGCGCGTCCTCAACTAGAGGGTTTGTTTTGATTCCACGGCAGACAGTAGCGAGTAGCGACCGTAGCGACTGACGATGGCAGACCAAAGTGGTCCACGGCGTACTGAAACTGCACCATTCAGTCCGATTAGGGGACTCATCTCGGACTCAGACTCACAGAGTTACCCTCCTCTGGAGCCTCAGTAAGACCTCCAGACTGTTGGCCACCAACTGCACCATTCAGTCCGATTAGGGGACTCATCTCGGACTCGGACTCACAGAGTTACCCTCCTCTGGAGCCTCAGGAAGACCTCCAGACCATTGGCACCCAACTGCACCACTCAGTCCGATTACGGGACCCATTTCGGACTCAGATGCGACGTTGTCCCGCTACTCTGGAGCTCCAGGAAGACCTCCAGACCGTTGGCACCCAACCGCACCACTCAGTCCGATTACGGGACCCATTTCGGACTCAGACGCGACGTTGTCCCGCTACTCTGGAGCTCCAGGAAGACCTCCAGACCGTTGGCACCCAACCGCACCACTCAGTCCGATTACGGGACCCATTTCGGACTCAGACGCGACGTTGTCCCGCTACTCTGGAGCTCCAGGAAGACATCCAGACCGTTGGCAACCAACCGCCACACTCAGTCCGTTTACGGGACCCATTTCGGACTCAGACGCGACGTTGTCCCGCTACTCTGTTTGTAATGCTCATACACCTTTATACTCAGTGGGACCACTGTCCTTCAACATGGGGCCTCAAAACGGTATCACACGAAGCCCATACAATTACAGTGAGCCACCTGCTAAATTTCTTGTTTACTAGACCCCTGGTAGATATTATGACCCCTGGGAGTCTAAACACAACCCATGGGAGTCTAGAACTTTTGTACTCTGTAAAAAATAACGCTTAGTTTTGTACTCTAAAAAATAACGCTTAGGGGGTGGGGCATTGGAGGAAGGCGGGATGATTTGAATGTGCTGTAATTCTCAAATGCAACAAAGGTGAGAGTGCCTTTAAAGCAGACTTTTAAAAATCTTGTTCCGTCCGCAATCTCCGTCTCCGACCACTTGCGCCGTTTGATTACAGATATTGGCCGCACACCCCACTCCTCCAGCCTTGCCAGTATTGTTACATCTTCCATATAAACAGGCAAGTTGATAAAAGACACCACCATGTCATTGTTCACAATCTCTCATGCACTAAGGCTGCTTTTACGCGCACGCCATCCAGGAGCTTGCGCTTTCCCACCTCATCCTTCATGGTCATTTCAAAGTTTTTTTCCCCTCTCACACGGCACCCGCTCACCACTCCACATTGCACTGCCACTTCCCGCAGAATATCCATCATGGAAATCACCGCTGTTCCCTCCACCCAGGGCCGGCGCTGAAGAATAAAAACACAAATTAAAACAAAGAGCATAAAATACATGTGATGTACAGAAAGAAGACAAAGCTCTGTCCCCTTTAGTTATGAGCCTGGACACTGGGAGGAACAGCAGTCTACTGCCTGAGGACCTCAGACTACGAGACGGCACATAGGGGACTAAAAGCTCTGAAATATATGCTGGGGCCAAGTCATGTAGAGCCTTAAAAGTAATCAATAAAATCTTAAAATCAATCCTAAAACAAACGGGAAGCCAATGTAGCGACGCTAGAACAGGTGGGATATGGTCATATTTTCTAGATCTTGTTAAAAGCCTGGCAGCTGAGTTTTGGACAGTCTGTAGCCGTTAGTGTTTTCTGGCTCAAGCAGGTAGAAAGGCTGTTACAATAATCAAGTCGTGAGGAGATTAAAGAATGTAACAAAGTTTCAGCGTCACTGAGATTTAAAATTGAGTTGGTAAAAACAAGATTGTACAAACTTGGTGATGTGTTGCTCAAAACATAAATTACTGTCAAAGAGCTTTTTGCAACAGGTTTGATGAGTTTTGACAGGTCTCCAGTAGAAGGCATTATTTGTTCGGACAGTTGCCGGGGGCCAATGACCAGGATTTCGGTTTTCTGTCATTAAGCTGCAGAAAATGTAGTGCCATCCAGCTTTTAATGTCATTTAGGCATTCATGAAGTGCACTTAGCATATGTGGGTCGCTGGGCTTGATGGGTAGGTACAATTGAGAATCAGCATAAAAATGAAAGGAAATGCCATGTCTCCTGATGAGCTCACCTAGTGGAAGCATAAATATAGAGAACAGAATAGGTCCAAGTATTGACCCTTGCGGTACTCCATACCTAATATTAGAAATCGATGAGGAGTAGTTCTTAATGGAGACACGGCACTTCCGATTCGATAAATAAGACGAAAACCAACCTAAGTCAGTGCCGGATAAGCCGACCCAGTCCCTTAGTCTGTTTAAAAGTGTTTCATGTTCTACGGTGTCAAAAGCTGCGGCTAAGTCCAGCAGAACAAGAACAGACCCCATGCCTGCGTCCGAATTTATTAAAAGGTCATTTGTGACTCTCAACAAGGCGGTCTCCGTGCTATGGTACTTACGAAAGCCTGATTGGAATTTTTGATAGACACTATTGTTTACCATAACTGCCACCAACTGTTCAGAGACAATTTTTTCCAGGATTTTAGAGATGAAAGGTAACTTTGAGATCGGGCGAAAACTATCGAGGATAGAGGGATCAAGTCCAGGTTTTTTGAGGACTGGTTGAATACAGGCAGTTTTAAAATAATCGGGGACACAGCCAGCAGACAGTGAACTATTTAAGATGGTCAATAAGTGGGGCCCAATACACTCCTTGATTTCAATTAAAAACTTGGTGGGAATAATATCTAGTGGGCTGGAAGAAACTCTCATATTAGAAATTATTTTCAGGAGTTCAGGCAGGGATATAGTAGTGAAAATAGTGTAGTGTACCGGTAGGGTGGGCTGACGTCCGTGAAGCTGGGGTTTGTTCTGATACTAATTCTAATATTTTCCACTTTCCCCACAAAGTGCAAGAGGAACTTCTCACAATCTGCAACAGATTCAGCAGGGGCACCAGGAGGGACTGGATTTATGAGTTGGTTGACCGTCTTAAATAAAAATCTGGGATTATGTTTATTTGCAGATATAAGATTAGAGAAATAGCATGTCCTTATTAACCATAAAGTTATATGAGAGCAAATGCTCTTTCATAGCCAGGAAGTGAACCTGGAGGCCTGATTTCTTCCACTGGCGTTCAGCTTTTCTGCAATTCCTTTTGCAGGCCCGACAACTCTCATTTAACCAAGGCTGTTTTCTTATTTTTAGGTTAGATCTTGGCTTAACAGGGGCAATGATATCCATGGTTGAGGAGCAAAGCTGGTTAAAGGAATTCAAAAAGTCATTTGTGTCAGGGACTTCAGGAATCGGAAAACACTGCACATTAAACTCACTACAGAATTGACTGGCACTGTGCTCATTGAAAACGCGGGTGTACTTTGTGCAAGGTGAGGCAGTGCAAGCAGCCAGAAGTTCACAGGAAAAAACAATACAAAGGTGATCAGATACACACATGTCCATGACCTTAACACATGGTATCCTCAGGCCCAGGCTAAAAATGAGGTCCAGTGTATGGCCATGCTTATGGGTCTTACCAGAAACTTGTTGTGCAAAATTAAGAGACTTAGTGATGCTTAAAAAATCAGTAGCAAGGGTATTAGACAGGTCATCAACATGGATATTAAAATCCCCACAAAGCACAATTCTATCATGGTTTAAAACAAGACTAGATAAAAATTCAGAGAGTTCTGATAAAAATTGGCCAGCTGGTTTAGGGGGTCGGTAGAATGTTGCAAAAATGACGGGGTTCGGGCCACCTAGTTTAAGCAACAGCACCTCAAAAGAGGAAAAATCATTCCAAGGAATTTGAGTGCATTTGTTATTTTTTATAGACTGTTACAAGGCCGCCACCACGGCCACAAACCCTAGGCTGGCTAATACAGTCAAAGTCTGGGGGGCACAGTTCAATGAGCTTGCAGTGATCACCGGGTTGTAACCAGGATTCGGTTAAAAACATGAAATCCAACTCAGCAGAAAAAATAAAATCATTTAAAATAAAAGTCTTATTAGAGAGAGATCTTACATTTAAAAGAGCCATCTTAAAAGGTCTATGCTGGGCTAAAACCTTTACTGGGGTTATGGTCCGGATCATTGTTAAGTTATTAATATTTCTGTGTTTAGGATTCCTGTTGAGTTTGGCCGGTAGGCATCTAATCGTTACAGGAACCCAATTACTAATGGAAATGGTGCGAGAAAGATCCGGATCCGCCTGTGTAATGATGGATTGTATAGGGAGGCTTTTCGGTGCGAGTGTCAGCGACAGATGTGACTGGCAGGGGGAACTGACGGGGGGAACAGTGGTCTGAGTGGGCGGATGTTTCGGGGAGAAGGGGATAAACAGCCATGCATGTGAGGTTGATTGAACAGTGTGCTGTAGGTTAGCCGTTAGCATTTTGTTACCCCACCAGTTAGGGTGAATACCGTCTGGCCTGAATAAATGTGAACGGTCCCAAAACAGATCGAAATTATTAATAAAACCAGATTTTAGAGCTGTGCAGGTGGACTGGAGCCAGGTGTGGAGGCTGAGAAGTCTGCTAAAACGCCCCGCTCCACGGCCCAGAGAGGGGATGGGACCAGAAAAGTAGACACTCTTAAAAAATTAAAGAGGTTGTTAAAATCTTTTTTTATGAGCTCAGACTGCACACGAGCAGTGTCGTATGTTCCGACATGGACAATCACACGTCTAATTGAGGACGGGAGCGAGCGCAGAAGCCCCGGAAGTTTGCTGGTGATGACAGGGACCGTGGCTCCGGGGAAAAAGTGAGTTGCAGCGTTGAAAAAGCGTGTGTTCCTTATAATGGAGTCTCCGACTATTAATGTGGTCGGAAGGAAAAGGGGCCAAGGGGCTGACAGACGTGGAATCTCGGAGCCAGAGAGTGGAATCGCGGTGTCCACGCTGCAGGGCCCAACAGGAGAGAGAGGACTCGGGGCAGCGATTTCTTTACGGGGAGAGGGACTCACCGGCTCAGGGCGAGGAAGAACTCCGGAGCGTCTCAACACGGCCTCCCTAAGGATCCTGTGGCGGGATCCTGCGGCATTGTTAGCCACCAGTGGCTGTAGAGCAGCGGTGTCTGCAGGCGTCGAACTTTGGGAACGGTCCGCTTTGGAGCGAGCTGGAACGGCAGGAGCATCAGCTGATGGAGCAGGACTGTCACCAGACAGCGCTGCATACTGATTGGATAGGCCCAGGGGAGGAGGTGGGGCCCCATCCGGGCCACTCTTGCGCCCTCGGATTACCACTTCGGTCCAGGAGGGTTGACAGTTGGGAGTGGAGCAGGAGGAAGGCCAATGACAGGTGGAGGTGAGGGGGGTCCCAGACAACAGTGTCCTGGAAAGCTGCGCTTAGCGCTTGTTCTGGTCGGCAGCTAAATCCATAACGCTGGCCAACAGGGACTCTTTATTGCGCAGCTCGTCCGAGAGCAGTCTGATGTCCTTCTTGAGGCTAGCAATTTTATTATTTGCTATTGTAAGCCGCAGATCATCCTCATTTGGCATGGTGTGGAAAGTTACCAAGAGCTGGCTAATGCTAAAGCTAAAAGCAATAGCTTTAGCTAATGCTATTAGCTAAAGTAAAAAGCTGCATCAAAAAATGTAATGGCAGGAGGGCCAGGGAATGTTAAACGAATGTATAGCATGTGCAATGTTCGCATACAAAAGACGCTACTTAAGACGCTAGTGTGTCCTCATGTTCGCATACTTAAGACGCTAAGTATGCTTAAAGGGACACTATGTAATATTTTGAGTAATTCATTACCTCAATTCAACGTATTCTTTCATAAATAAGTCCTCATTGGTGTAAAATTATCTCTGCCAAAAATCTCACTTATCCTCCTGAGCGAAGAATAATTAAAGAGTTTGTGAGCTGTGGTAAGTTTGAAATCTATGCAGTTTGTCTGCTGAATGCAATAGGCAATGAAAGGAAAAAGGCAGAAGAAATGAGCCAATCTGGATAAGGTGACACTGTGACGTAGCGTTGTCAAACTATTATTCATGGCCCTGCCCACTTGGTTGGTTCGTAACCACCCACAAGAATTCTTAAGGAGTCGTGATTGAGCTAGTGCTAAATGCTAATACGTGTATGGTAGTTGCTTAGTTCGTAGTAACAGGCTAGTTACAGAATTTTGAATGCAATGGCAGAACGACATCGAAGTACATGAACTGCGACATGCTGCCTGCCGCCGGTTGCCGCGAGGCACCACCGCCGCGAAGCACCGCCGCCCGGCAGCGGGCAGCCGGGCGGTGGTGCCTTGCGCCGGCAGCAGGCAGCAGGTAGCGCGCGGTTCTGTCTACTACAGATTGATGTGGAAGTGGAAGAACCAGAGACGTCGGAGAACCCGACGAAGTCCTTTGGGATTCATTATATCGTCTGGACGTGCACACAGCTTTTGGCCGTGATAATATGTATTATTTGATATAGATATCTATGTATTATATGATATTATTTATATATAGAGCTCCAGGACTGTAATGCAAGTGTTGTACACTTCCTTGTTATTTGGATAACCGTTCTGCTGTTGGTGTGATGGCGCATAACACGTCGGACTCTCGTCTCTGGTATTTCTACAACGAGACCCGTAGTGGGGGTTATCTCAGCCATGGTTGAGAATGAATTGGGGGAAAGGAACTTTGGCTTTGACTCCCTGAAGTAGGCATGAACCACAACATGGAGGAGAAAGGGATTGTTGACCGCGGTCGTCTCCCGCCGGAGCCTCGCTGCCGATGGACCACCGCTTCAGGAGGCAGTGATTAGCGCTGACCGCTGCCGAGGCGGCGGGAAGCAGGGCTCAAGCGGGATACATTCGCGGCCAACAATCCCCTTCTCCTCCATGTCGTGGTTCATGTACTTCAGGGAGTCAAAGCCAAAGTTCCTTTCCCCCAATTCATTCTCAACCATGGCTGAGATGACAAGAAAAGGCCGGAAAAGGGGCGTGACCTCCAACAGTACAGTAAATGTACATAAGACAGAGGTTAGTTTCTAGTCCCCATTTTTTGTGGGATGGATGTGTACATTTGTGGCTTAAGGTGTGTAGACACAGCTGGCCCGTGGCCACGTTTTTGAAGTCTGGGGTAAAAAGGTCAAAAGGAGCCGGCACCACGCCGCTTATGAGGTAACAAAAAGTTCATGTGTATTTCTCTCATAACTTTTTGTCACTATTAAAGAGAGGCCTGATTCTAAGATATGCATGTTGGATGGCTAGGGTGTAGGTCTGGGAAGGACTTCAGGCCAAAATCATACAAGCGAGCCGCTGGGTGCAGGTGCAACGAGATGGAGGGGGGCCTGGACTTTCATAATCTTCGCTCGGTGAATGTGAAGGATGTTTGGTCGGATAGTTATGACGAAGAATCATAATGTGAATCGGAATATTCTATAAATGTCTTGATATCATCTTTCGTCTCAACACTTCTGCTGCAGCCGCCTAAAGTCTCATTCCGAGAACCTTAAAATATGAATCAATCCATTAGAAGTATGAAAATATCTTCCCGGAGGCGTAAGGGGGCAAACAAGGTGTCCATTGACATCTACGTTTCGAGGTGATTGCAACAGTGCCACACATATTTGAATATGTTTCGGGGTAGTAATTAGCTGTCGATTTTGGGGGCCTTTATCAATAATGACCAGCTATAGATTTGCTTCCCGATGGAGATTATTGACAAATTACATGTTATTTAGCATCTACACGTTAAGCTGAGTCCAATGAGATCAAGCTTGCCCTCTTGCCACACCGAGATCATGTCCTAGACCATATGTACCATGTAAAAAACATTTGCTAGAGTGTCATTCTTGGTGTCATTGGACTCAGCTCAACGTGTAGATGCTAAATAATATGTAATTTGTCACAAATTTCTATCGGAAAGTAAATCAATAGCTACTCATTATTGATTAAGGCCTCCAATTTCGACAGCTAATTACTACCATTAAACATGTTCGAATATGCTCATGTGTGGCACTATTGCAATCGCCTGGAAGCGTAGATGTTGAAGGACACCTTGTTAACCCTCTTACGACACCGGGAAGATATTTACATACTTCTGATTGACTAATGAATTGATTCAGTTATTCCCTCAGAAGACTGGGGTCAAAAGGTCAAAAGCAGCCGACACCACGCCGCTTATGAGACAACAAAAGTTTATGTGTATTCCTCTCATAACTTTTTGTCATTATTAAAGAGAGGCCTGATTCTCCGATATGCAGGTTGGATGGCTACGGTGTAGGTCTGGGAAGAACTTCAGGCCAAAATCTTGCAAGCGAGCCGCTGGGTGGGTGCAACAAGATGGAGCACTTGCTGAGTCATTTCCTGTAAGCCACAGGTTGAAGCGTATATGCGTCCTTTGAGACCCCCTTTGATATATAAGAGACCCCAAGGCTTACTTAAATGTTGTCGACTCAGTCACCTATTGCATCACTTCATTCTTTAGGGCTTCGGCCTCCTAATTGATCATTGTAGTATAATTGAATGCCCTCTTTCATATGATACCTCCACCACCGGGACGTGGCAGCAATTCTCCAAATCCATATGGGGAGGGGGGGGGGGTGATGCTTGCTGACAGTAGGGGTGTACACGTGTCGGAGAAACACTCCCATTCATCACCCAAGTGGGTGCTACTCATTGGTGGTGGTTAGTGAGGTCCCCCCTTCACTGTAGGCGTCTTTGAGTGTTATTAATTATTATTATTCTTCATGATTAACCTGTTTTTCTTTTATTCCTAGTCTGTTTTACATAGTTTTGAATGATGACTTTATGCTCTGTAAAGTGACCTTGGGTGTCTTGAAAGGCGCCTCTAAATTAAATGTATTATTATTATTATTCAGAATGCATTGGTTTACATTTCGTTCTTTGGAGCACAGATATTTTTATTTATTTATTTATTTTCAGTTTTTGAGGAGGTGCTTCAAAGATGCTAATTTTTCTGCAATAATCCAAAATCCAAAGGAAAAACCCGTTGGCTTTTTGTCAAGGGAAACCAGGGCGACGCTCAGTTCCGGGTTGGGCAACATACGTCAGCCCTCCACCACGCTATACTGTAAAAACACATGTTCAAGTTGAATGATAATTCATGAATTTATTCTTTATTCTGCCATAGAATTTATTTAAGGGGGGGGGGGGGGCATACAAGTCTTTTGGCCATAGTCGATCCAGATCTGTTCCGGAGCATTTCAGCACCCCGTGCAACAGCGCAGGGTTGCCAGGTCCTGCAAAAAACGTCCCGCCCACATACCGTTCAAATCCACCCAAAATGTCCTAGAAGCACCCCAAATAAAAAGGATATTCCACCTTGGCCAACGTTTTGAAAGTAATAATAATTGAGGGAATATCTGCAGCGAAATGCATTGTGTGTGTGTGTGTGTGTGTGTGTGTGTGTGTGTGTGTGTGTGCTAGTTTAGCGAAAGCAGCGTCCTTAGCAACCTGACGTCATTGAAACATGCGAGCGAGCCGATAAAATCTTCCTAATAACTATAAAACTAAAGATCAGACGTAATCACTGACGAAAGATTATCCAAGTAAAAAGTATATTTCTCGCTAGAAATGTTATTAGAAACAAGTTCAACGGTGATTCGGTCCTAAAATAGGCCTATTGCATTTCCCATTCGATTAATAAAGAAACCAATCCCGAGATATCCCCGGACCCATCCAAGTGAACGGAGCGTTCCACGGCATTGAGAAGACCCGTGTAATAAAGACCCATAATATTTCTGTTTATGGCATAGATTTCTCCTCAGATTAGGCTACTTTATGATAATGATAAAATAAAAGTAAAAACGCTCGATCAAAGGCCCGGCCCGAGGATAGTGATGGGAAATATCGACCCGACCCGGCCCGCGGTCGGGTCGGGTCGATATTTCCCATCACTATCCTCGGGCCGGGCCTTTGATCGAGCGTTTTTACTTTTATTTTATCATTATCATAAAGTAGCCTAATCTGAGGAGAAATCTATGCCATAAACAGAAATATTATGGGTCTTTATTACACGGGTCTTCTCAATGCCGTGGAACGCTCCGTTCACTTGGATGGGTCCGGGGATATCTCGGGATTGGTTTCTTTATTAATCGAATGGGAAATGCAATAGGCCTATTTTAGGACCGAATCACCGTTGAACTTGTTTCTAATAACATTTCTAGCGAGAAATATACTTTTTACTTGGATAATCTTTCGTCAGTGATTACGTCTGATCTTTAGTTTTATAGTTATTAGGAAGATTTTATCGGCTCGCTCGCATGTTTCAATGACGTCAGGTTGCTAAGGACGCTGCTTTCGCTAAACTAGCACACACACACACACACACACACACACACACACACACACACAATGCATTTCGCTGCAGATATTCCCTCAATTATTATTACTTTCAAAACGTTGGCCAAGGTGGAATATCCTTTTTATTTGGGGTGCTTCTAGGACATTTTGGGTGGATTTTGAACGGTATGTGGGCGGGACGTTTTTTGCAGGACCTGGCAACCCTGCGCTGTTGCACGGGGTGCTGAAATGCTCCGGAACAGATCTGGATCGACTATGGCCAAAAGACTTGTATGCCCCCCCCCCCCCCTTAAATAAATTCTATGGCAGAATAAAGAATAAATTCATGAATTATCATTCAACTTGAACATGTGTTTTTACAGTATAGCGTGGTGGAGGGCTGACGTATGTTGCCCAACCCGGAACTGAGCGTCGCCCTGGTTTCCCTTGACAAAAAGCCAACGGGTTTTTCCTTTGGATTTTGGATTATTGCAGAAAAATTAGCATCTTTGAAGCACCTCCTCAAAAACTGAAAATAAATAAATAAATAAAAATATCTGTGCTCCAAAGAACGAAATGTAAACCAATGCATTCTGAATAATAATAATAATACATTTAATTTAGAGGCGCCTTTCAAGACACCCAAGGTCACTTTACAGAGCATAAAGTCATCATTCAAAACTATGTAAAACAGACTAGGAATAAAAGAAAAACAGGTTAATCATGAAGAATAATAATAATTAATAACACTCAAAGACGCCTACAGTGAAGGGGGGACCTCACTAACCACCACCAATGAGTAGCACCCACTTGGGTGATGAATGGGAGTGTTTCTCCGACACGTGTACACCCCTACTGTCAGCAAGCATCACCCCCCCCCCCCTCCCCATATGGATTTGGAGAATTGCTGCCACGTCCCGGTGGTGGAGGTATCATATGAAAGAGGGCATTCAATTATACTACAATGATCAATTAGGAGGCCGAAGCCCTAAAGAATGAAGTGATGCAATAGGTGACTGAGTCGACAACATTTAAGTAAGCCTTGGGGTCTCTTATATATCAAAGGGGGTCTCAAAGGACGCATATACGCTTCAACCTGTGGCTTACAGGAAATGACTCAGCAAGTGCTCCATCTTGTTGCACCCACCCAGCGGCTCGCTTGCAAGATTTTGGCCTGAAGTTCTTCCCAGACCTACACCGTAGCCATCCAACCTGCATATCGGAGAATCAGGCCTCTCTTTAATAATGACAAAAAGTTATGAGAGGAATACACATAAACTTTTGTTGTCTCATAAGCGGCGTGGTGTCGGCTGCTTTTGACCTTTTGACCCCAGTCTTCTGAGGGAATAACTGAATCAATTCATTAGTCAATCAGAAGTATGTAAATATCTTCCCGGTGTCGTAAGAGGGTTAACAAGGTGTCCTTCAACATCTACGCTTCCAGGCGATTGCAATAGTGCCACACATGAGCATATTCGAACATGTTTAATGGTAGTAATTAGCTGTCGAAATTGGAGGCCTTAATCAATAATGAGTAGCTATTGATTTACTTTCCGATAGAAATTTGTGACAAATTACATATTATTTAGCATCTACACGTTGAGCTGAGTCCAATGACACCAAGAATGACACTCTAGCAAATGTTTTTTACATGGTACATATGGTCTAGGACATGATCTCGGTGTGGCAAGAGGGCAAGCTTGATCTCATTGGACTCAGCTTAACGTGTAGATGCTAAATAACATGTAATTTGTCAATAATCTCCATCGGGAAGCAAATCTATAGCTGGTCATTATTGATAAAGGCCCCCAAAATCGACAGCTAATTACTACCCCGAAACATATTCAAATATGTGTGGCACTGTTGCAATCACCTCGAAACGTAGATGTCAATGGACACCTTGTTTGCCCCCTTACGCCTCCGGGAAGATATTTTCATACTTCTAATGGATTGATTCATATTTTAAGGTTCTCGGAATGAGACTTTAGGCGGCTGCAGCAGAAGTGTTGAGACGAAAGATGATATCAAGACATTTATAGAATATTCCGATTCACATTATGATTCTTCGTCATAACTATCCGACCAAACATCCTTCACATTCACCGAGCGAAGATTATGAAAGTCCAGGCCCCCCTCCATCTCGTTGCACCTGCACCCAGCGGCTCGCTTGTATGATTTTGGCCTGAAGTCCTTCCCAGACCTACACCCTAGCCATCCAACATGCATATCTTAGAATCAGGCCTCTCTTTAATAGTGACAAAAAGTTATGAGAGAAATACACATGAACTTTTTGTTACCTCATAAGCGGCGTGGTGCCGGCTCCTTTTGACCTTTTTACCCCAGACTTCAAAAACGTGGCCACGGGCCAGCTGTGTCTACACACCTTAAGCCACAAATGTACACATCCATCCCACAAAAAATGGGGACTAGAAACTAACCTCTGTCTTATGTACATTTACTGTACTGTTGGAGGTCACGCCCCTTTTCCGGCCTTTTCTTGTCATCTCAGCCATGGTTGAGAATGAATTGGGGGAAAGGAACTTTGGCTTTGACTCCCTGAAGTACATGAACCACGACATGGAGGAGAAGGGGATTGTTGGCCGCGAATGTATCCCGCTTGAGCCCTGCTTCCCGCCGCCTCGGCAGCGGTCAGCGCTAATCACTGCCTCCTGAAGCGGTGGTCCATCGGCAGCGAGGCTCCGGCGGGAGACGACCGCGGTCAACAATCCCTTTCTCCTCCATGTTGTGGTTCATGCCTACTTCAGGGAGTCAAAGCCAAAGTTCCTTTCCCCCAATTCATTCTCAACCATGGCTGAGATAACCCCCACTACGGGTCTCGTTGTAGAAATACCAGAGACGAGAGTCCGACGTGTTATGCGCCATCACACCAACAGCAGAACGGTTATCCAAATAACAAGGAAGTGTACAACACTTGCATTACAGTCCTGGAGCTCTATATATAAATAATATCATATAATACATAGATATCTATATCAAATAATACATATTATCACGGCCAAAAGCTGTGTGCACGTCCAGACGATATAATGAATCCCAAAGGACTTCGTCGGGTTCTCCGACGTCTCTGGTTCTTCCACTTCCACATCAATCTGTAGTAGACAGAACCGCGCGCTACCTGCTGCCTGCTGCCGGCGCAAGGCACCACCGCCCGGCTGCCCGCTGCCGGGCGGCGGTGCTTCGCGGCGGTGGTGCCTCGCGGCAACCGGCGGCAGGCAGCATGTCGCAGTTCATGTACTTCGATGTCGTTCTGCCATTGCATTCAAAATTCTGTAACTAGCCTGTTACTACGAACTAAGCAACTACCATACACGTATTAGCATTTAGCACTAGCTCAATCACGACTCCTTAAGAATTCTTGTGGGTGGTTACGAACCAACCAAGTGGGCAGGGCCATGAATAATAGTTTGACAACGCTACGTCACAGTGTCACCTTATCCAGATTGGCTCATTTCTTCTGCCTTTTTCCTTTCATTGCCTATTGCATTCAGCAGACAAACTGCATAGATTTCAAACTTACCACAGCTCACAAACTCTTTAATTATTCTTCGCTCAGGAGGATAAGTGAGATTTTTGGCAGAGATAATTTTACACCAATGAGGACTTATTTATGAAAGAATACGTTGAATTGAGGTAATGAATTACTCAAAATATTACATAGTGTCCCTTTAAGCATACTTAGCGTCTTAAGTATGCGAACATGAGGACACACTAGCGTCTTAAGTAGCGTCTTTTGTATGCGAACATTGCACATGCTATACATTCGTTTAACATTCCCTGGCCCTCCTGCCATTACATTTTTTGATGCAGCTTTTACTTTAGCTAATAGCATTAGCTAAAGCTATTGCTTTTAGCTTTAGCATTAGCCAGCTCTTGGTAACTTTCCACACCATGCCAAATGAGGATGATCTGCGGCTTACAATAGCAAATAATAAAATTGCTAGCCTCAAGAAGGACATCAGACTGCTCTCGGACGAGCTGCGCAATAAAGAGTCCCTGTTGGCCAGCGTTATGGATTTAGCTGCCGACCAGAACAAGCGCTAAGCGCAGCTTTCCAGGACACTGTTGTCTGGGACCCCCTCACCTCCACCTGTCATTGGCCTTCCTCCTGCTCCACTCCCAACTGTCAACCCTCCTGGACCGAAGTGGTAATCCGAGGGCGCAAGAGTGGCCCGGATGGGGCCCCACCTCCTCCCCTGGGCCTATCCAATCAGTATGCAGCGCTGTCTGGTGACAGTCCTGCTCCATCAGCTGATGCTCCTGCCGTTCCAGCTCGCTCCAAAGCGGACCGTTCCCAAAGTTCGACGCCTGCAGACACCGCTGCTCTACAGCCACTGGTGGCTAACAATGCCGCAGGATCCCGCCACAGGATCCTTAGGGAGGCCGTGTTGAGACGCTCCGGAGTTCTTCCTCGCCCTGAGCCGGTGAGTCCCTCTCCCCGTAAAGAAATCGCTGCCCCGAGTCCTCTCTCTCCTGTTGGGCCCTGCAGCGTGGACACCGCGATTCCACTCTCTGGCTCCGAGATTCCACGTCTGTCAGCCCCTTGGCCCCTTTTCCTTCCGACCACATTAATAGTCGGAGACTCCATTATAAGGAACACACGCTTTTTCAACGCTGCAACTCACTTTTTCCCCGGAGCCACGGTCCCTGTCATCACCAGCAAACTTCCGGGGCTTCTGCGCTCGCTCCCGTCCTCAATTAGACGTGTGATTGTCCATGTCGGAACATACGACACTGCTCGTGTGCAGTCTGAGCTCATAAAAAAAGATTTTAACAACCTCTTTAATTTTTTAAGAGTGTCTACTTTTCTGGTCCCATCCCCTCTCTGGGCCGTGGAGCGGGGCGTTTTAGCAGACTTCTCAGCCTCCACACCTGGCTCCAGTCCACCTGCACAGCTCTAAAATCTGGTTTTATTAATAATTTCGATCTGTTTTGGGACCGTTCACATTTATTCAGGCCAGACGGTATTCACCCTAACTGGTGGGGTAACAAAATGCTAACGGCTAACCTACAGCACACTGTTCAATCAACCTCACATGCATGGCTGTTTATCCCCTTCTCCCCGAAACATCCGCCCACTCAGACCACTGTTCCCCCCGTCAGTTCCCCCTGCCAGTCACATCTGTCGCTGACACTCGCACCGAAAAGCCTCCCTATACAATCCATCATTACACAGGCGGATCCGGATCTTTCTCGCACCATTTCCATTAGTAATTGGGTTCCTGTAACGATTAGATGCCTACCGGCCAAACTCAACAGGAATCCTAAACACAGAAATATTAATAACTTAACAATGATCCGGACCATAACCCCAGTAAAGGTTTTAGCCCAGCATAGACCTTTTAAGATGGCTCTTTTAAATGTAAGATCTCTCTCTAATAAGACTTTTATTTTAAATGATTTTATTTTTTCTGCTGAGTTGGATTTCATGTTTTTAACCGAATCCTGGTTACAACCCGGTGATCACTGCAAGCTCATTGAACTGTGCCCCCCAGACTTTGACTGTATTAGCCAGCCTAGGGTTTGTGGCCGTGGTGGCGGCCTTGTAACAGTCTATAAAAAATAACAAATGCACTCAAATTCCTTGGAATGATTTTTCCTCTTTTGAGGTGCTGTTGCTTAAACTAGGTGGCCCGAACCCCGTCATTTTTGCAACATTCTACCGACCCCCTAAACCAGCTGGCCAATTTTTATCAGAACTCTCTGAATTTTTATCTAGTCTTGTTTTAAACCATGATAGAATTGTGCTTTGTGGGGATTTTAATATCCATGTTGATGACCTGTCTAATACCCTTGCTACTGATTTTTTAAGCATCACTAAGTCTCTTAATTTTGCACAACAAGTTTCTGGTAAGACCCATAAGCATGGCCATACACTGGACCTCATTTTTAGCCTGGGCCTGAGGATACCATGTGTTAAGGTCATGGACATGTGTGTATCTGATCACCTTTGTATTGTTTTTTCCTGTGAACTTCTGGCTGCTTGCACTGCCTCACCTTGCACAAAGTACACCCGCGTTTTCAATGAGCACAGTGCCAGTCAATTCTGTAGTGAGTTTAATGTGCAGTGTTTTCCGATTCCTGAAGTCCCTGACACAAATGACTTTTTGAATTCCTTTAACCAGCTTTGCTCCTCAACCATGGATATCATTGCCCCTGTTAAGCCAAGATCTAACCTAAAAATAAGAAAACAGCCTTGGTTAAATGAGAGTTGTCGGGCCTGCAAAAGGAATTGCAGAAAAGCTGAACGCCAGTGGAAGAAATCAGGCCTCCAGGTTCACTTCCTGGCTATGAAAGAGCATTTGCTCTCATATAACTTTATGGTTAATAAGGACATGCTATTTCTCTAATCTTATATCTGCAAATAAACATAATCCCAGATTTTTATTTAAGACGGTCAACCAACTCATAAATCCAGTCCCTCCTGGTGCCCCTGCTGAATCTGTTGCAGATTGTGAGAAGTTCCTCTTGCACTTTGTGGGGAAAGTGGAAAATATTAGAATTAGTATCAGAACAAACCCCAGCTTCACGGACGTCAGCCCACCCTACCGGTACACTACACTATTTTCACTACTATATCCCTGCCTGAACTCCTGAAAATAATTTCTAATATGAGAGTTTCTTCCAGCCCACTAGATATTATTCCCACCAAGTTTTTAATTGAAATCAAGGAGTGTATTGGGCCCCACTTATTGACCATCTTAAATAGTTCACTGTCTGCTGGCTGTGTCCCCGATTATTTTAAAACTGCCTGTATTCAACCAGTCCTCAAAAAACCTGGACTTGATCCCTCTATCCTCGATAGTTTTCGCCCGATCTCAAAGTTACCTTTCATCTCTAAAATCCTGGAAAAAATTGTCTCTGAACAGTTGGTGGCAGTTATGGTAAACAATAGTGTCTATCAAAAATTCCAATCAGGCTTTCGTAAGTACCATAGCACGGAGACCGCCTTGTTGAGAGTCACAAATGACCTTTTAATAAATTCGGACGCAGGCATGGGGTCTGTTCTTGTTCTGCTGGACTTAGCCGCAGCTTTTGACACCGTAGAACATGAAACACTTTTAAACAGACTAAGGGACTGGGTCGGCTTATCCGGCACTGACTTAGGTTGGTTTTCGTCTTATTTATCGAATCGGAAGTGCCGTGTCTCCATTAAGAACTACTCCTCATCGATTTCTAATATTAGGTATGGAGTACCGCAAGGGTCAATACTTGGACCTATTCTGTTCTCTATATTTATGCTTCCACTAGGTGAGCTCATCAGGAGACATGGCATTTCCTTTCATTTTTATGCTGATTCTCAATTGTACCTACCCATCAAGCCCAGCGACCCACATATGCTAAGTGCACTTCATGAATGCCTAAATGACATTAAAAGCTGGATGGCACTACATTTTCTGCAGCTTAATGACAGAAAACCGAAATCCTGGTCATTGGCCCCCGGCAACTGTCCGAACAAATAATGCCTTCTACTGGAGACCTGTCAAAACTCATCAAACCTGTTGCAAAAAGCTCTTTGACAGTAATTTATGTTTTGAGCAACACATCACCAAGTTTGTACAATCTTGTTTTTACCAACTCAATTTTAAATCTCAGTGACGCTGAAACTTTGTTACATTCTTTAATCTCCTCACGACTTGATTATTGTAACAGCCTTTCTACCTGCTTGAGCCAGAAAACACTAACGGCTACAGACTGTCCAAAACTCAGCTGCCAGGCTTTTAACAAGATCTAGAAAATATGACCATATCCCACCTGTTCTAGCGTCGCTACATTGGCTTCCCGTTTGTTTTAGGATTGATTTTAAGATTTTATTGATTACTTTTAAGGCTCTACATGACTTGGCCCCAGCATATATTTCAGAGCTTTTAGTCCCCTATGTGCCGTCTCGTAGTCTGAGGTCCTCAGGCAGTAGACTGCTGTTCCTCCCAGTGTCCAGGCTCATAACTAAAGGGGACAGAGCTTTGTCTTCTTTCTGTACATCACATGTATTTTATGCTCTTTGTTTTAATTTGTGTTTTTATTCTTCAGCGCCGGCCCTGGGTGGAGGGAACAGCGGTGATTTCCATGATGGATATTCTGCGGGAAGTGGCAGTGCAATGTGGAGTGGTGAGCGGGTGCCGTGTGAGAGGGGAAAAAAACTTTGAAATGACCATGAAGGATGAGGTGGGAAAGCGCAAGCTCCTGGATGGCGTGCGCGTAAAAGCAGCCTTAGTGCATGAGAGATTGTGAACAATGACATGGTGGTGTCTTTTATCAACTTGCCTGTTTATATGGAAGATGTAACAATACTGGCAAGGCTGGAGGAGTGGGGTGTGCGGCCAATATCTGTAATCAAACGGCGCAAGTGGTCGGAGACGGAGATTGCGGACGGAACAAGATTTTTAAAAGTCTGCTTTAAAGGCACTCTCACCTTTGTTGCATTTGAGAATTACAGCACATTCAAATCATCCCGCCTTCCCTCCAATGCCCCACCCCCTAAGCGTTATTTTTTAGAGTACAAAACTAAGCGTTATTTTTTACAGAGTACAAAAGTTCTAGACTCCCATGGGTTGTGTTTAGACTCCCAGGGGTCATAATATCTACCAGGGGTCTAGTAAACAAGAAATTTAGCAGGTGGCTCACTGTAATTGTATGGGCTTCGTGTGATACCGTTTTGAGGCCCCATGTTGAAGGACAGTGGTCCCACTGAGTATAAAGGTGTATGAGCATTACAAACAGAGTAGCGGGACAACGTCGCGTCTGAGTCCGAAATGGGTCCCGTAAACGGACTGAGTGTGGCGGTTGGTTGCCAACGGTCTGGATGTCTTCCTGGAGCTCCAGAGTAGCGGGACAACGTCGCGTCTGAGTCCGAAATGGGTCCCGTAATCGGACTGAGTGGTGCGGTTGGGTGCCAACGGTCTGGAGGTCTTCCTGGAGCTCCAGAGTAGCGGGACAACGTCGCGTCTGAGTCCGAAATGGGTCCCGTAATCGGACTGAGTGGTGCGGTTGGGTGCCAACGGTCTGGAGGTCTTCCTGGAGCTCCAGAGTAGCGGGACAACGTCGCATCTGAGTCCGAAATGGGTCCCGTAATCGGACTGAGTGGTGCAGTTGGGTGCCAATGGTCTGGAGGTCTTCCTGAGGCTCCAGAGGAGGGTAACTCTGTGAGTCCGAGTCCGAGATGAGTCCCCTAATCGGACTGAATGGTGCAGTTGGTGGCCAACAGTCTGGAGGTCTTACTGAGGCTCCAGAGGAGGGTAACTCTGTGAGTCTGAGTCCGAGATGAGTCCCCTAATCGGACTGAATGGTGCAGTTTCAGTACGCCGTGGACCACTTTGGTCTGCCATCGTCAGTCGCTACGGTCGCTACTCGCTACTGTCTGCCGTGGAATCAAAACAAACCCTCTAGTTGAGGACGCGCCTTGATGACGCGGGCCCGAATGCGCCACAAGAAGCAGACGGAAAACCTTATATATCCATGCAGCAAACAGACAGGTCTGTCGGCCAATAAGGTCCTTCGGTCCGAAGAATTTTATTGGTTGAAGTTTTCACTAAATATTATGAGAGTAAAATAATTGTTTGATTTTACTCCTGGTGGTCTGTCTTGCATATTAGAGTGTTATTACCTTATTAATACCAATTTAACCTTATCCAAAAAAAGTGTAAAAATGCAACAAAGGTGAGAGTCCCTTTAATGAGCAGGTACGATCACTCCCGTACTCAACCAAGTTAGAGACACTGAGAGGAGTGGAGTACTTTAGAGTAATACATGACAATACAGGTGCGGGTGTGCCGACTCTGAATCAAGCCAGGACACATCTTCATGGAGTGCCCTGATTTGAAGTGCTTCAGGTGCCAGAAGACAGGGCATTATGCGCGGGAGTGTGAGGAACGAAACGCAGCGACGAGAGAGGAGGAGGAGGAGAGAGGAGAACAGATGACAGAAGGGGAGCTGAAGAGGAGGCTGGAGGAGAGAATGAGGAAGCGGAAAAAGAACTGGAATGGCGGTATAGATCTGACAGCGGCGACAGTGGAGAGAAGGACGGTGACGAACAGGTGATGGAGCAGGGGGGGGAAAGCGGAGGACGACGATGTGGTGGAGGATACAGGCGATGAATGAGGGAGAGCGGAACAACAGGTGGAAAAAATAGACGAGGAGGCAAAGACAGGAGGGCAGAGGACAAAAGGGAGGGAAGAAGACAAAAGAACAGAGACTGGCCGCCAAAAGGAAAGCAGAGGAGGAGAAGACACGGGGAGAGAGAAATAAAGGACCGCGGTCTGGCATGTGAGTCTTGCTTTAGTTTTTGGTTTAAATATTTCCTTTCTTTTAGCTCTCATGTTTAAGGCACAGAGGCAAACTGAGGTCACTTTAAATATATATAGGAGTGACATCCTATGCATACAGGAGACAAATTGGGGTGACGTAAAAAGTTAGAGAGGTGAGGGAGGAATGGGGGGGGGGGATTTATTATAATAACGGGACTAAGAACGCAAGAAGGGTGGCTATAATGATTAAAAACATAGGGTAGATGAGATAAAAGAGATATATAAAGATAGGACAGGGAGGATAATAGTAAGAGTTTAAGTATCAAAATGTGTTGTTTAGACTATACATATGTTCCGAATATAGAAATAGATAAAGAAGTATAATAGAGCTGAAAGGGCTAGTGATTGGGAGATGTATAATAGTAGGGGATTTTAATACTAAATGGTAGCAGGTTAGATATAGGGCAAGGGTGTAGTGTTCAGATGGGAAAAAGTCGAGGGAGAGCTTGTTAGACATGACGAAGGACAAGAATTAGTAGATGTGTGGAGATATGAGAATTCAGAGAGGAAGGAATTCACCGGAGACTAATGAGGGATGGTGGTACTGAAACAAAGCAGGATAGATTTGGTTTTAACACAGGAGAGAACATAAAACATATAGACAGAATAAGACATGGAATAAATGCACTGAGTGACCACGACGGGGTTAGATTCAGAATTAAAGTAGGGAGAGAGGAGATCGGGGGAGGGATGTGGATTTTGAATGCAGGTTATATTGAAGAGGACGAACATAAACAATAGATTAGGGAGTTATTACATATGGAGAATGAGAAATGAAGAATAATTGAAGACAATAGGGCAGATACTCAGATCGGGGAGATATGGGAGAAAGTGAAGAATACGATTAAATCAATAGCATTAGGTACAGTAAGAAAGAAAAGTGAAAATGATGAAGAAAGAGAAGTAGTTGAGGGAAAGATTGAGGGTAGAGCTGAGTAAAGCAGAGAATGAAGAAGGTTACAAGCATGGAGAATTATATAGAGGTAAAGATGGAACTCAGAGATTAGGCAGAGAAATGTAGTAGGAGCAATTTTATGGAGCAAGGCAAAATATGCACTGGAGGGAGAAAGGTGCACAGCGTATTTTTTGGGCCTAGAAAAAAACAAACAAAGCAGGACATATATGCACAAAATCTGAAATTAGGAGGGGGAGGTAGTAGCAGACTATGTGGCATACTGGAGAGGGTGCAAGAGTTTTATGGGGAGTTATATCAGAGAGGTGGATTAGAGGAGGACAGTATAGTAGAGGTACTGGATAGTGTAGAAAGCAAGCTGAGTGTGGACGATATTGAATGATGTGACAGAGATATAAATGTGATGGAGGCGATAGAGGGGCTAAATCGCGGAAAGAGTCCTGGGAGTGATGGGATAGGGATTGAATTTTATAAGTATATAGGAGCAGATGGCATCAATTTTAGTAGAGGTATTCAGGGAGACTGAGAAACAGGGATAGTGCAGGGTAGGAATGGTAGAAGGTGTGATTACCTTAGTTTTTAAGAAGAAAGGAAATAAACTAGACTTGCAGAATTATAGGCCTATAAGTCTACTAAATGTAGATTACAAAATTTGGCCAAGGTGTTGGCTAACAGAATAAAACGAGTGATAGGGGATATAATTAAAACATCCTCAAAGTTACAGTATACCAGTTAGGGATATAGCTGACACAATAGCGACAGCAGTTAGGGATACATATAATTCATGAAGAGAGACGGGGCAGGGGGAAGTGTTAGCTATAGATTTGGAATAAAGCGTTTGATAGGGTGGAGTATGAGTTTTTATTTAAATTACTGGTGAGATTTGGCATTGGAGAGAGATTAGTGGGGTGGGGTGAGGAGGTTGTACGAGGGTGCAAGGAGCTGTGTCAAAATAATGGAGTGCTGACTGACAGATTTTGTCTAGGGAGATCGATAAGGCAGGATGTTTCTCTATCGGCGTTGCTCTCCTGCAATTTCGGCAGAGAGAAGTTCAGGGGCCCGTATTCACAAAGAGATCAGGGGCCGTATTCACAAAGGATCCTTAGGGCTAAAAGTAGGTCCTAACTGGCGAAATGTAGGAGTAACTCCTAAAATAAGGGCGTGTCACTCTTAAATGTAGGGCTCCTAACTTTTTCACTAAAGAGAAATTCACAAGTCTTTTAGGACTATAAAGTAGCACCTAAGTCTAGGAGAGCTTAAAAGTCCTCAAGAGGCTCCTACTCAGTAAGACCTATTCACAAAGAATCTTTAAAATGCCGGCGAGGACGAAATGTTAGGGTATTCAACTATTGTGGAGTTAATGCGCAGATGCAATAACATCCCCGACTAACAGGGACTAATCCGATTAGTTCCCGAAATAAAATGTTATAAAAATTATAAGTTATAAAAAACATATATATAACTTATAAAAAAAAATAAAAATAAATTGTGCCATCAAAAGGAGAGGACGTGTTCTTCATAGTGGGGAAAGAAAGTGCATTCCATCAACACGCAGGGTTGTTTTTGATGCAAATTTAACATAGCCTACTGGATGTTGTTGCAAAGTGGCCTGGATCTTCAGCTACCCCATGATTCGCGCATTTTAAACGTGAGCGGTCTGAGGCGCTTTTGAGATGTACCCGTTGGGTGTCACTTGCTGGGTGACAGTGACTATCCATGCAAGACGTGGCTCTAGACACCCTACCTTAATCCACAACCAGGAGCATCAGTTAAAGTGTAACAGTTAAGTGATACGCAGATTACGCTTAGTCCTATGCGTAAACACATCGTATTGGCTCTTTGGCGAGCACACAACATACACGAAATGTTGTGGAGAGAGGATGGGGCAGATGAAACGTCGGTTTCATGTCCTCCACGGCGAAAATAACGCCTCACCAAGAGAAGGCAAGCACAGTAATCACTGTATGTGCCATTCTACACAACCTTTGGCAACGAGGGACATTCCACAGCCAGACGATGATGATGATGATGATGGCGATCAACATTACAAGGGAATTTGGCCGTGTGGAACCGAGTGGACAGGCATTTTAGGGATCACTTGAAACACATTTTAGGTTAACACCTTGGCACAAAGCAGTCAACACTTAGGGTAGTTCGTAACATTTATTTTCTTTTAGACTTTACGTATTTTTATTGTTTGCTTTCTCTCTCTCTTGAACGTGCAGGATACAACGTCATTATCGTGGTCTGCACAAAATTGTCAGTCATGCGTGGTATTCTGCTACTGCACTATAACTACTTAATTCATTTCTAGCCTAGGCTATTTCCTTGTTTTTCGGTGATTCAGTGGGCTCGTCGGAACACCAATCACCGAACTGACCGCTTCTAAACTCGTGCACGAGAATTGACGTATCCATAAGCAACGGCGCGTCACTCTTAGTTCACATCTTTGTGATTTATCCTTAGTAAGAGTAGGTCTCAGTGCTTTGTGAATAACTTTTAAGAGAAAAACTCCTACGTAAATGTCTAGCGCGAGTTAGGAGCACTCCTAGCGGTAAGATAAATGCTTGGTGAATACGGCCCCAGGGCATATAACTACCATCTGGGAGTGCATACATACAATAAATCAATATGCAGACAACACAACAATAACAGTGAGGGATGGGAACAGTGTGAAAAGGGTGCTAGAATTGGCAGAGATATGGGAGAGCGTCGGGCGCAAAAAATCAGAAATAATGTATATAGGCAATGTAGAGAGAGAGGAAGTAGGTTTAAGGGTGAAGGATAGGTATATTAAAGTGTTGGGCATATATTTAGGTGTTGAAACTAAAGAGGCAACTGAGGCAACATGGACAGGAGTTATAAAAACGGTGGGAAAATGGCGTGAAGGAGGGCTGATTTTTTAGATATAGAAACAAAAAACAGCATTAAGGATTAAAACGGTGAAGAATATATTGTGGGATTTTATGGAGAAATATATTAATGACGTGGGTGGCATAGGACAGTATGTGTGGTACATGGGCTAAAACAGTCAATGACGATAACCATACCAGAATTTTATAGAGAGGTCTTTGAAGCCTGGAGGAAATTCTTACCTAAGATGCAATATGAATGTGAGGATACAACCGTTGGTAAAACTGCCCCTGTTTTTAAACGAAAAAATTAAACACAATGGCAAAACATTATAGAGCCCAAATTCATAGAAGGAGGGATTAGACAAATAAAGGACATCATTTATGAAGGCATCCCAGGATTCTTAAGAAATAATTGCATATATGATCAGCTCTCACTCCTTATGTGCTCCTTATGTGCTCCTCCTGTATAAAAGCTAGTATGGACCCGGCAATAATTGCTTACGGCCATACCACCCTGAGCACGCCCGATCTCGTCTGGTCTGATACCGTTCAGGTGTGTGAGTAGGAAGTGTGCACTGAGCAGTAGAGTGTTTGTTGGGACTGTGTGCCAACAAGGTACTTTTCAGATTTTTTTCTATACGTCAACGCTGGTAGGACCACAATTCTCCCATTCTTTTGGCGAGGATTATCCCGTGGATGGACAAAATGGCAATGGAAAATGGAAATGGAAAAGGCATGAATGGAATAGACCACAGAATGAAAGACCAGAGGGGAGACGAGGCTGGAGATAAAGAAAAGACATTTGAAAGCTATGATAAAGAAGTGACAGTGAGTGTGGAACTGATCGGTGAAGACACAGTAACGGTGATGGAAGTGATGAAAGCTACGAGAGAGATGTGCGGGGAGCTGATGGCTTGCCGCAAAATTGGAACGAAAAAATATGAATTAACAATGGGACATCTTAGTGGGAAAAATAAATTCATGGACGGTTTCAAACTAAGAGGGAGTAGAGTTATGGCGATAGAGCTCACTAATGACGAAACGGTGGTTTCGTTTTTGGAGCTGCCGGCATACACCTCGGACAGTGACGTTATCGGGAAACTACAAGGGTGGGGGGTCTCAGCTGGGTCACCTATTAAAAGGAGAATGTGGCCCGGTACCAAAGTTTGCAGACGGGGATGAGGTTTGTCAAAGTTAAATTCAATGATTTAGTGCAGTCACTGCTGTACTAAACAAAGTTCAACACTGCTAAGGGCCGCCAATATTTCAGGGTGATCCACGATAACAGGAGAAGGTGTGCAGGATGTGTATCCAACAGGGGAAAAAAGTGCAAAATGATAACGTAACTTGTGGATCTCTTCTTATTTATACTTTTAATGATCAAGATATCTTCTTTTAATGCGAATGGGCTAAGAGACAGGAACAGGAGGCAGCAAACCTTGATGGTGTGTGCGTCAGAAATAATATGTTTACAAGAGACACATTGGGATGAGGAGGTTATAGGGGAGGTTGAGAGAGAATGGATAGGGGAGATTTCAGATTCGCCATCGTGTGACCGGTGGTCTACAGTGTTTATTGAAGTCTAGACATCTCTGAATGCTTTGCAACCGTTTTCCACGGAACACGCCTGGGCACCGTTCAGCCCACCTGAACGTGTACAACTCATACTTACCTGGCAAGGGGGATACCATGATCAAGAAGGTGGTTCACCCATAGCAAGGCTCAGCCATTGCACTGAGGCTGTTGCGAATTCCCCAAATGTGGGAATCTCGATTGCATAATTTCTGGTAGTGGGGAACTGCGTTCGCGCTCTCTCTGATCATGTTGTTCTAAAAAATAATAGCTATGAATGCCTGCAGTGCGTTGCCTACTGCAGTCCATTCCAGGTTTTGCAATGCTAAATTTCTTCAAAAGTTGCATTACGTTTTGATATGGAACTCTGAGTCTGGAATAAAGTATTCATTCATTCATTTCTTTCATTCATTATGGAACTAATCATTGTTTATGTACAAGTGCCGGCTCTGGCCTCGGCAGCGCTCTCACTCCTTATGTGCTCCTCCTGCAAAAAAGCTAGTATGGACCTGATATAAATGCTTGCGGCCATAACCGATAACCCATCTCGTCTGATCCCGTTCAGTGTGCAAGCAGGAAGTGAGCAGAGAGCAGTCGAGTGTTGTTGGGACCGCCTGTGCTTGTGAGTGATAGTTTTATGTTTGATTCATTCCCCTGCAGCCTGGCTGTTTGGGGGATTGTTTATACTTTTTTGATTGGATGGATAACTTGGTAAATGACAAAATAGAAGGTAAGCCACTTTGATTCATGTAGAACCCGAGATTGATTATGCTTTCAATGATGGATGGAAAAATTTGTAAATGAAAACATGGAAGTTAATACCAGTTCGACACAAGTAGAACGGGAGAATGATTCTGAACATGTTGAAGCGATCGAGAAAGGAATAACACAGGATCACAATTCCGTTAGTAGGCCTAATGAGAGAGAAAGCATGGCGAATAGTAGGAGAGATAAAGAAAGACTAAATAGAGAGATGAATGCGGGAGAAAGTGAGAGTGATTGTGGCTATAAAAAGGAGCTGACATTGATTGTAGAGCTGGTCGGTGAAGACTATATAGTAAAATAAAAAAGTAGGAACATTTACGAGATCACAATG
>NW_026613533.1:0-2500 GCF_026213295.1 Gadus chalcogrammus
TATACTTTGTCTTTTCCACGGGTGGGCCATCTGGTGCAATGTACCGGGTGTGTGTTGGTGGTGGTGGGAGGAGTGGACGGGTGGATGGTGGAGGTGGTCTTTGTGGTCTGAGTGGTTGTGTGTGTGGGTGTGTTGGTGTGGGTCTGGTGTGTTCTGTGGTTTGATATGTGTGTGTGGGTCTATTGTGGTGATGGTGGGTGTGTGGGGGTCTATACTGAAGGCTGGGGGGTCTATAACGGGATGTAGGTGTGGGAGGTAGCGTGCGTCTGTTGTGTGCGTGGTAGTGTGGCTGTGTGGTGTTGGTGCGATTGGTGTAGGTAGGCCTCCAGCTGACGGTGACGGTGGTGGTCCCGTGGTGGGTAGCCGGAGAGGGTGGTGGTCCCGTGGTGGGTAGAGGCGACGGCAGGACGGTCCCTGGTAACTGCTGACGGTGACACAGCCAACGGGCCCATAGAAACACACTTCTATTGGAAAGGATGAAAAGTACATCAGAGTAAATAAAAGGGGGGATCTGAGGACCCCGCCCGCACACACACGCATAGGAGTATATATATATATATATAATATATATATATATATATATATATAACCCACTGGTTCTGGGACCGATGTTTCTCCTGGTAATCAGTCTTCAGTTGTAATCCGTATATGATGGTCCTGTGATGCCATCTACTGGCGAAACTTTGGTATTTTTCTGAACACGTTCTGATATGCATTCCTTGCACTCCATTACACTACATTCACTGATGGAAAGCATGGTACCACACTCGTCTTCATAATTGTGTCTCCTCTGGTTTCAAGTTGGCATTTGTTAAGCATCGTGGTAGTTATCTGTATGATATGTTCAGGGGGTTGTGTGGATAATAAGATTAGGAAACTTTGTTAAACAAATTAGATGGATGTATATTCTCTACGTTAGCAAGTAATAGTAGCTCAGCAAATTTCTTCAGCATTCCTGTCATTCTCATACTGAAATGCCTTGTACTTCCATTCCTCAGTTTTACCCTACTTCACCTCACCCTAAAGAGTGAACTGCAACTTCTCGTCTCGCGTGGTTTGAATTTGGAGAGGACTGTTTACTACCATCTGTCAACCTGGCAAATGGCGCTGGGGGTTAGAGGGCAAAACAAGAGAGAACACACACACACACACACACACGCACGCACGCCACACACACACCAACACATACACACACACACACACCACACACCCACCACAACACACACACACCCACACACACAACACACACACACGCATCCAGACCCATCCCATACACTCCTCTCATTAATAGGGAATCATGCAGCATTTATACAAAATATAGGAATAAAAATGGAGCACACTGCAATCTCAGTAGAAAGTCATGGGTGAAAAATAAAGGAAACCCCAAATTTGCACACACACATATACATATTAAGATATATATATATATAAAACATGGTAAAAGCATAAACATGGTAAATCATGCAAGAAGTATTAAAAACACACAGGGTAAAGATAAATGCTGGCAGTAAGTGCAAACTAGTTGAAATTAATTAATATAAATAGGAATATAAATAAAGATAAATAAGACATAGTAAAACATTCACCACATCCATACAATCCTTTAACATAAAAGAAGCCTCCAATGAATAAGCCTTAACCCCCGTCCCCGGAGCCCAATGGACGCTGTCCTGGTCGTCTGGAATTGAAGGAAGAGGACGTTGTTTAAGGTGACCGCATCGGGGGTCCACCTCCTCTATGCTGTCCTCTCACAAAGCTGCTGAAGGCCTCAGTGCAGTGGAGCTGGTGAACGGATAGCTCGACCTGAAACAGAGAGGAGAGGAATGACGAAACGGGCCTGAGGGACTTTAGCTCTGGCTGTTCCAACGAGTCGTCGGATGTCTTTGATAACGGTAACGGCTGTTTGTTCCCCAAGACCGTTGTTTATCTCACTCAGGGCCAGAGTCTGGATTGGAGTATACGTTTTATAAGGCGTTTGGGGATGTAGATGCTTTTAAACAGCGCCGGTGTTACAATAAATATTTTGCTTTGTTGAAATATGTTGAGTTGCACTTTGCAAGGATTTTGTGGATAACCAAATTTTTAAAGAATGAACAAATAGCACATTTCCCATGATGTATTGACCTCGGTTGATTGCTATAAAAAAAGTGTTTTTGAAAAATCTAATCAAATCTCTCTCTTTCTCAGTGTTTACGGAATTCAAAACTGTAATTCGTCGGGCGGGCTGTGGGTCACCTGTGGAGGAGGGGACCGGCGAGGGGAGGGAGGTTACTGGCCGCCCGATCCCCCCCCACCCCCCCCCCCCCTCCTGGGGGCGCCATCTCCGTCCAGGAGTGCTTCGCAATGCAGGGTACGGGGCTTTGAGTTTCTCTGCGTCCGCCCCCTACATGAGAGGGTGTCAATGCTATTGCTTATTAGCCAGGCTAAAGGGCTGATTATGGTTCCACATCGACGCAACGATGAACCCGCAGACGCTTCCAGGCAGTCGTGAACCTGCTTC
>NW_026613533.1:10000-32500 GCF_026213295.1 Gadus chalcogrammus
CTTGTGGCAGCATCATGGCACAGTGTCATGGCAACCGAATGTCATCGTTTATGAAAGCCTCCGTCTACCCTGTCCACACTACAACGTGAACCCAGCAGTTTCACATTAATCCACCTCAGCGATCGTTTTTTTCGAAAAGCATAGTTTTCAGTGTTTTACCCTTTTTATCGAGTAAACGCGGCTGTCCTCCCTCTGCCATCTCGCTCGTGCTGTTTTCTGAATAAGGTCACCACACACACACAGCTCGCGTTGAATGCTCTGGGAGAGGGACTGAATTGCGCATGCGAGTCTCTTTCACAAAACCTCATAGACAACGGAAAATTCCAAATTAATATTCCATATTAATTTGGAGATCGTTTGACCCAAGAATCGAAATCGTGATCAAAATTTGATTAATCGCACAGCCCTAGTCCTTAACATTTTGAATCTGTAACATGCAGTCCTCCACAACCAGCTTTTCCGACCACATGGAATGAAGCGACTAAATATCATGAAGTTGATAATTTTACAGGAAATATTGACCTGGTTCCACTGATCACCATCCACCAACTGATGTCATCTTTTTTTTTCTCATTTAGGATCTGCTGCTGTCGTTTGCCAACAAAAAATTAAGTCTCATTTGAAGAAGAAGTTCAGGTGTGTGTTTGAGGGAATCGCTAAAGCAGGAAAGCCAATAGATCTGAACGACTTCTACACAGATATCTTCATCACAGAGGGAGGCAGTGGAGAGGTCAACAAGGAACATGAGGTCAGACTGATTGAAACAGCTTCCAGGAAACCAGCAAAGGAAGAAACCCCAATCAGATGTGAGGACATCTTTAAACCCTTACCTGGACACGATCAACCAATCAGGACGATAATGACAACTGGAGTGGCCGGTATCGGTAAAACCGTCTTAACACACAAGTTCACTCTGGACTGGGCTGAGGGCAAAACAAACCAGGACATACACTTCACATTTCTCCTCACTTTCAGAGAGCTGAATTTACTGAAAGGGAAAGAGTTTAGCTTGCTGGAACTTCTTCATCACCTCTTTATTGAGACCAAAGAAGCAGGAATCTGCAAATTCGACCCGTTCCAAGTTGTCTTCATCTTGCATGGTCTGGATGAGTGTCGACTTCCTCTGGATTTCCAGAACAACCCGATCTGTATTGATGTCACAAAGTCCATCTCGGTGGACGTGCTGCTGACAAACCTCATCAGGGGCAAACTGCTTCCCTCTGCTCACATCTGGATAACCACACGCCCTGCGGCAGCCAATCAGGTCCCTCCTGAGTGGGTTGACTTGGTGACAGAGGTGAGGGGGTTCACTGACCAACAGAAGGAGGAGTACTTCAGTAAGAGATTCAGAGAGGAGACGCTGGCCAGTACAATCATCGCCAACGTCAAGAAATCACGAAGCCTCCACATCATGTGTCACATCCCAGTATTCTGTTGGATCACTACTACAGTTCTGGAGGACATCTTCAAAAAATCCCAGATTGAAGAGATGCCCAAGACCGTGACTCAGATGTACAGCCACTTCCTGAGGGTTCAGTCCATACAGGGGGACAGGAAGTATCATGAGAGAGCTGAAACAGATCCAGACTGGAGCTCGGAGAGCAGGGAGATCATTGTTTCTCTGGGAAAACTGGCTTTTAACCAGCTGGAGAAAGGCAACCTGATCTTCTACGAGGCAGACCTGGCAGAGTGTGACATCAATATCAGAGCAGCCTCAGTGTACTCAGGAGTGTTCACCCAGATCTTTAAAGAGGAGTGTGGGCTGTACCAGGACAAGGTGTTCTGCTTTGTCCATCTGAGCATTCAGGAGTTTCTGGCCGCCCTTTATGTCTTCTGGTCCTTTATCAACAATGGGGTCAATCTGCTCTCAACCTCAAGGAAAGATAAACTCCTCTTATACCAGAGTGCTGTGGACAAGGCCTTACAGAGTGAGAACGGACACCTGGACTTGTTCCTCCGCTTCCTCCTCGGCCTCTCTCTGGAGACCAATCAGATTGTCCTACGAGGTCTGCTGGGACATAAAAAAAGATCACTGACCACTCAGATTAAAACAGGTCTGCTGCGACTGACAGGAAGTAGGTCACAGACCAATGAGGGAACAGTGTCTTACATCAAGGAGAAGATAGGAGGAGACCTATCTCCAGAGAGAAGCATCAATCTGTTCCACTGTCTGAATGAGCTGAATGACCGTTCTCTAGTGAAAGAGATCCAGGAATACCTGACATCAGGAAGTCTCTCCGGAAAATCTCTCTCCCCTGCTCAGTGGTCAGCTCTGGTCTTTATCTTACAAACATCAGAAGAGGAGCTGGACGTGTTTGACCTGAAAAAATACTCTGCATCAGAAGATGGACTTCTGAGGCTGCTGCCAGTGGTCAAAGCCTCCAAAACATCTCTGTAGGTTCACTAATAACATGTATTACAATACACACTACACAATATAATTAGAACTGGAATATAAGGTTAAAATGATATGAAAAAGATCTCTGTATGTTCATAGCAACATCTATTACTTTTCTACTCATAACAGAATAAACATACTAGTTATAATAACATACAAAACATCTCTGTAGGTGTCCTATTAACGTGTAATGTATTACAGTACACATAAGAGAATATTCGCAACAATAGAATATAGAAGGAGTTTTCATTTAAAAAACATTTTCAATCTCAACTAAACAGCTATTTAACATTTATACATCTGATAAAGAGAAAGTTCTCTCGCGGACACGTCGGACAGCGAAATATTTGATTCAATCTTAATGCATGATCCTGGGAAAAGTACTGGCAGCAAAGGTTACCAAGAACACATTCAGCGAGACAATAGGTGAACAAGATTCTTATAGGCAAACGTTTTCATTGTGGGTAGGGAGTGGGAGTGACCTAAGGCCAAGTAAATTTGTAATACAATGGGTGGATATTGGACATGTCTGCAGGTCTGTAAGACATGGCTGTAAACAGTTTACACAACAAAGAAGGGAGTTGATTGGCCTGGTCTCGATACCAGACTGACTGGCTCCAGTGGACACTCAAATACGAATTAACTTAACCTCTCTCAGTTAAAAGAGAGGAATGGATTTGTTTTAAGGTTACAGGGAGAATGTATACAGTTCCTTCTAATGTAATAATTATATAAACAAGGTTAATATAATTTGTATGTGATTGTATATTTATAGTTATGATTGATATTTCCACGACCACATCTAATTATTTAGTATGTTTGTTAAACTAATAACATTCCTTAATAATTGAATAACTTAAAGATGTATGTTTTTTTAATCACAGTTCCTAACCTGTTCTGTTTATTGTGTGTGCAGGCTGAATGCCTGCCATCTGTCAGAGAGATGCTGTGAAGCTCTGGCCTCTGTTCTGAGCTCCAACTCCTCTTGTCTGAGAGAGCTGGACCTGAGTACCAATGATCTGAAGGATTCAGGAGTGAAGCTGCTCTCTGCTGGACTGGGGAGTCCACACTGTACACTGGAAACTCTCAGGTCAGTTTTACTCAATGGTCAAACAGTTACACCACAAGTTCCACATCAGAGGACGGTTATATAACTCAGCTTATAACTCAGTACCTGTGATGACCACATCCATGATTTTGTATCATTGGAGAGGGAACACCTTTTGTTTAGGTGGATATTCTAATACATCCATATGCCCGCAACCTTTCAATTCTCAATATAAAAATTAGCTAAAAATATAATAATATTGCCCCCCCCACTGTCCCCCGTATACGGGACAGTGATAGTTTAGAGCGGGGTGAAGTACAGGGGGTCTTTGGAGGGTCATACCCCTAGTTGGACACCTCAGACCCCCTGAAAGCCTCAACAGAAACATTTTGGAGGGTCTCTGGAAAGATATAAAAAAAATTATTTGAAAGTTGCAATTGTCACTCAAACTGTGTTTTATAGCTTAATTTATCCAGTAGGGGGTGCAGGGATACACGTGTACACGTGTAACCGGTTAGTAAATCATAACCGTTTATGAAAAATAAGTAAACGAAAAAAAGTAAAAAAAAAAAAAAAGTCACTGCACCATTCGTTTCAATGGGAATAGCGACGGTCTATACTTTCAACATAAAGTGTACATATTTATAATTTGAAATCCGTCCCAGCCTTTATACCACAGATACTATAGGGTCTATAGCATATAACCGTGTTTTCTGATTACAGTTTAATGTAGCAGTAAGCTGACAACATCCTAATTAACACCGCAACTGCAAATTAACCACATGGAGATAACCATGGCAACCGGTCAAACAAATGTTCTTTTTGCGATCATTCTGCTCGCGCATCCGCCGTGTTGATAAACAAATAATCCCCCTATAGCGCGACTGCGGTCCACTTTAAAATAAATAATAAAACTTCATTAATTAATAAAGAAACGGTTTACCGTGTACACGAAAAAGTAGGGGTCGTGTAAACGTTAAAAAAATGTTTTAACCATTCACACCCCTAATAACCATTACTCATTATCTTAATTGCGAATTCTTTATCACAAATATGGTCCCTTCAATGGACCAGGAAGTGCTTCATAAAAGGACCTTCTACGTCATCAAGGCAACGCCACTTGTGTTTGGAGTAGGATGTTCACTAAGTGGTTGACAGACTGGAAAAACACAGGATTTTACAGGCGTGTGTGTGTGTGTGTGTGTGTGTGTGTGTGTGTGTGTGTGTGTGTGTGTGTGTGTGTGTGTGTGTGTGTGTGTGTGTGTGTGTGTGTAGATTGACTGGCTGCCTGGTCACACAGGAAGGCTGTGCTTCTTTGGCCTCAGCTCTGAGCTCCAACCCCTCCCATCTGAGAGAGCTGGACCTGAGCTACAATCACCCAGGAGACTCTGGAGCTGCGCTGCTCTCTGCTGGACTGGAGGATCCACGCTGGAGACTGGACACTCTCAGGTATGGAGAGGACAGCTCACCACTAAGGGACAAAGTCTCCTACAAGGATTGATGCTGCTGCTAAATGAAGTGGTTTGAAGAGGCAGCTGTCACTCATGTTGTGTAGAACGTGATGAGACGGCAGATGATGAAGGTGAATGTTTCAACGTGCTGCTCGCACTTTGTTTCCCCCCCAGTGTGGAGCACGGTGGAGTGTTGAGACTGAAACCAGCTCTGAAGAAGTGTAAGTGTCTGTTTGATTCATCACAAAACACACTCACCATTGAGATGGAAATCCACATCCACACAGCAGGAAGTGAGGTCACATCCTGCTGGGAATGAAGATGATGGCTGACATCATGTATCTTACGTATATTAATACTGTCCACCATCACAATTAAACCTGCTTGTATAAAACCCAGCAGGTATTACATTGTTACATTGAGGGGGGGGTGACGGGGGAGGGGGGGCTGAGGGGGAGGACTAGGGGTGAGGGGGGGGACCGGGCTGAGGGGGGAGGAGTGTAGGGGTGGGGGGGTGAAGGGGCTGAGGGGGAGGACTAGGGGTGAGGGGGGGGGGGGGGGGGGTGGGTGGGTTGGGGGGGGGACCGGGCTGAGGGGGGAGGAGTGTGGGGGTGGGGGGATGAAGGGGCTGAGGGGGAGGACTAGGGGTGAGGGGGAGGGGGGGTTACCGGGCTGAGAGGGTAGGGGGGTGAAGGGGCTGAGGGAGGAGGGGGGTGAAGGGGCTGAGGGAGGAGGGGGAGGGGTGTGACCGGGCAGTGAGGGGAAGGGGAAGGGGGGGTGACGGGGCTGAGGGGGGGATGGGAGGGAGGGGGGATGAGGGGGGTTGGTGAGGGGGAGGGGGCTGATGGGGAGGGGGCTGAGGGGGAGGGGGCTGAGGGGGAGGGGGCTGAGGAGGGGGGGGGGGGGCTGAGGGGGAGGGGGGTGCTGATGGGGAGGGGGCTGAAGAAGAAGAGAGAGCGATCACAAAAAGAAAGAGAATAAAAAGAAGAAGAGCAGCCTGGATCCAAGGAGAGATGTTTGTTGTTGATGTATTCATAATATTGTTCTTGATGTTTTCATAATATTGTTCTTGATGTTTTCATAACGTCATTGTTGAGGTGTGTGTATCTATGAATGTGTACATATGTATACGTATGTATGTGTTCATATCTATGTATATGTACATAGAGCGCATGAGAACAGTTCTAGTGATGATGATGATGATGATGATGATGATGATGATGATGATGATGAGGATGAAGAGCGGTTCAGCAGCTCATCATGTCTGGTTCTCCCTCAGATGCCTGTGACCTCACACTGGACCCCAACACGGCCCATAGAGACCTCTCTCTGTCTGAGGACAACAAGAAGGTGACGATAGTTGAAGAGGACCAGTCGTGTCCGGATCACCCAGAGAGATTTGACTCCCGGCTCCAGGTGTTGGGTAGAGAGGCTCTGACAGGCCGCTGTTACTGGGAGGTAGAGTGGAAAGGATGGGTTGGTATAGGAGTGACATACAGAGGAATCACAAGGAGAGGAGGGGGTGATGACAGCAGGCTTGGACGGAACAACAAGTCCTGGAGTCTTCATTGTTCTGATGGTCGTTACTCTGCCTGGTACAACGGTACAGAGACAGCCCTCCCTCTCCCCCCCGCTGGCTCCACCAGAGTAGGAGTGTATCTGGACCGGCCTGCTGGCTCTCTGTCCTTCTACAGAGTGTCCCCAGGTGGAGGAGGGTCCTCAGACACACTGACACACCTCCACACCTTCTGGTCCTCCTTCACCCAGGAGGACCTCCTCCCGGGGTTCAGGATATGGGGAGGGTCCTCAGCCTCTCTGTGTCGGTTGTAGAAAAACAAAACTGTGCAGACTAAGTGTAGTAAATAAAAAAAGTGCAGCCCCCTCCGCCCCGGCGCGCACACAAACGAACACGCACAGGCACGCACACACACACACACACACACACACACACGCACACACACACACACACACCTACACATACACACATACACGTTCATACACACATAAAACTCTCTCTCTCTCTCTCTCCCCCCCCTCTCTCTCTCCCCCCTCTCTCTCTCCCCCCCTCTCTCTCTCTCTCTCTCCCCCCCCCTCATTCTCTCTCTCTCTCTCGCTATCGCTCTCGCTCTCTCTCTCGCTCTCGCTCTCGCTCTCTCTCTTCTTTAAAGTATAGCATGATAAACCACGAAAAGACTTTTAAGATCTCCCATAGTTAGATAAGCACATTTATTATTTTAAATGTATATAAAATACAGATTGATGGTCAATGTTTGTATATTTTTAGACTTCACCAGTTTTGGTCTTAAGGGCATTTTTGTCATAATCCTGATTTGCGACCTGATTTAAAGCAGATTTTATTTTTTATTCATAATAACCAAGATGTCTATGGGATAATGTTGCATGTTGTAAATGTCTTAAGACTGAATCTTGATTTTTTGTGTTCTGTTGGGAACCAAGCGGCCGCAGAACATGTTCAGTTATTAAAGATACGTGCTCACCTGTTGATGATTTGTAAAGTCTGCTGCTTCTATTGTTTTAGTCCTCTAGTTAATTGTGTACATGTAAGGGACTATTTTTCTGTCTTATTTGTTAATGAAGCATAATTGCAATAAACAACTCAGTGGATCCAACTGAATGTTCTTCTGTGTTTAGCCAATGATTTCTCGTTTTATTAGTTAATAATGCTTCCATAAGTGCCTTAAGAAAAATTATTAATAGAACAACAAATGTTTTTCCGATATTATTCTTGGACCTCCTCCCTGGGTTTTGGTTGGGTGTTTCTGTGTCAGTTGTAGAAAGAAACCACAGACAGACGCCCGGATACACTCTCACTACATCCATGATAGGGAACGATTTCGAACACAGCTAATGTCTCTCTCTCTCCCCGGCTCTCTCTCTCTCTCTCTCTCCCTCTCTCTCTCTCCCTCTCTCTCTCTCTCTCTCTCTCTGTCTCTGTCTCTGTCTCTCTCTCTCTCTCTCTCTTCTCTCTCTCTCTCTCTCTCTCTCTCTCTCTCTCTCTCTATCTCCTATGTCTTCTTTAAAGTATAGCATGATAACCATTTCTTTTTGAAAAGGCTTTTAAGATCTCCCCTAGTTAGATAAGCACTTTATTATTTAAAATGTATATAAAAATAACCTATTGATGGTCAATCTTTATATATTTTCAGACTTCACCAGTTTAAGTCTTAAGGGGTCTTATATCATCATTTTTGTCATAATCCAGATTTTCGACCTGATTTAAAGCAGTTGTTATTTTTTATTCATAATAACCAAGACGTCTATGGGATATTATTGCATGTTGTAAATGACTTTAAACTGAATCTTGATTTTTTGTTTTCTGTTGGGAAGCAAGCGGCCACAGAACATGTTCAATTATTAAAGATACGTGCTCACCTGTTGATGATTTGTAAAGTCTGCTGCTTCTATTGTTTTAGTCCTTGCGTTAATGTGTAAAGTAAGGGCGACTATTTTTTCTGTCTTATTGTTAATGACGCATAATTGGACAAAAACTCAGTGGATCCACAAATGAATGTTCTGTGTGTTCAGCGGTGATTTCTTGTTTTATTAGGATAATGTCCATAAAGGTATATCAGAAATTATAAATAACACATAAATGTTATTCGATTTTATTGGGGCCTCCTCCCTGGGTGTGGGTGGGGAGGGGGGGGGAGGTGCATCATTGTTCTCGTGTCGGTTGTAGAAAGAAACCCACAGACAGACGGCCCGGACAACTTCTCTCTCTCTCTCTCTCTCTCTCTCTCTCTCTCTCTCTCTCGCTCTCTCTCTATCTCTCTCTCTCTCTCTCTCGGTCTGTCTGTCTCTTCTCTCTCTCTCTCTCTCTCTCCCTCTTCTCTCCTCTTCGCCTCTCTCTCTCTCTCTCCCCCTACTCTCTCTATTCTCTCTCTCTCTCTCTCTCTCTCTCTCTCTCTCTCTCTCTATTCCCTCTCTCTCTCTCTCCCCCCCTCACAAATACCATTTCGATATGCTATTACTATTTATTTTATTTATTTAGATTCATAATATCGTCTGGAGGCGCACACAGCTTTTGACTGTGATAACATACATTATGAGATTGACGTTATAGCCTCGGCCTACTAGCCACCTGACAGTGATAATTTTTTTTTTAAAGGAGTCACGTTGAACACAAAAGAAACTTATTAATTACAAGTCTAAACTGTTGGAAATAGAACGATATGGGGGGCGAGAGCGTGCCCTGCGCAGCCCTTCTGAAGTCGAAAACAATCTCCCCATTGAAATGCATTGGTTTAATATTTAATTAATTTAATATTAATATATAGATATATATTATATATATAAACATACAAGTATCTCGTTAGCCTCTAATATTTAGATCATGTAGCTTTTATTCAATTCTTGTTATATAATAATATAATAAATTATCTGTAGCCTAATTGACCGTTGAAAATCCACTTCCACCAATTTGTAAGTGTGGTTCGGGTATACCAGAAATTATTAAACTATTCATAATTTAAAAACGATGAAAAAAAATAAGGTTATGGGCCGAATTCGGTTAAAATTCAGCATCTGCTGGCCCACAACTGGATCGTCTCATTTCCTCGTCACACGCTTTAATTTAATTATATTTAAATTATTATGACCATGGTGCCTTTATTTGCATGGGTTTACATTTCGTTCTGTGTAGCATGGAAAAATCAGAGAAACACTCCCATTCAGAATGCATTAGTTTACATTTCGTTATTCGGAGCACCGTTATTTTTATTTATTTGTTTTCAGTTTTTGAGGAGGTGCTTCAAAAATGAATACAAGTCTTTTTGGCCATGGATCCAGATCTGTTTCGGAGCCAGTGGCGCTGGGTCAATAGAGGGCGCTAGGGCGCCGCCCCTCCGCGAAATATTCACTTGAATATATCTGCCAACTATTAACCAACTTTTATCAACACAAAATAAATCGACAAAAATACATAGCGTTTAACCTCGTTTAATTCTGTGATATACTTGTCACTGCCAGCAACCATTTAAATGCATCTGAACGTCAATGATTTGGGCTAGGTTAGTTACAAAAGAGAAAAGCGATACCATTGGCCTGGGGCGCACACTGGTGCGACCCGAGCTGTCTCTGCTTGATAGACAGCAAAAAGTTAGCGAGTTTACATTGTTACGTATTTAAAGAACATGAGCTGCCTCCACATAGCCTCTAGGAAGCAGATTCAAACACACAAGCTGTATTACCCTCACTTAACCACTAGGAAGCAGGACCAAACATATAAGCCGTAAATACTATACATAGCCACAAGGGGAGCAAGACCTTATTGAAGGCTGCTCCATCCACAGACGGCATCACCTTTAGTTAGGTGAAGAAGCCAAAGCCATTACGTCACCCCGGCCACTCCCACTACATAGGACACGCCCACTTGACGTCCACTAGCGGGTGATTCAAAGGAAACAGGGCAGAAACTCTCGGCAGCCCATACGATGGGGTTAATATAGCTTTGGTCAGCTGGGAGTCGCTCAGCACGTGCAAAGACACGCTTCAACCTCCTTTTGCTCCATAGGTTTACCATACCGAAATACTTGACCAAATAAAGTAACTGTTAAAAGCTATCTCTGGATTTGACGACTTTCCTTGAAGAACTTCTGCAACATTGACTTCAGCGTGACCGGCGCCCCTGACTTGGATGAGGGCTTTATTTCGAATGACCAATACAGGATAATTTCCTTGTTACCGAGTCGGACGGTTTGGGAATGCTCACTTCATTACAGCAGTGAGAAGACCCAGGTAATTTACTCCACTCTGATCCGGGATTTATCATAAATTTCTGTAACTTATTGATCATATCAATAGGAAAGGTACTATTTTACTATCATCAGGTATGGGTTGAAATCGTTAGTGTATATGTTGAGTGCTCTCACCTGTCACTGTTCACTTCTGTTAGTCAAAACAAAACTACTGATTGGCTACTACCTCCATTTTACCATTGTTGTATACATTATAAATGATTTAACTTTATTTAACAATGGTTTTCTAGGAATGGCCTCTGCAACATCGTGGTCTGAGGAGGACTTTTCATGTTCCATCCGTCTGGATGTGTTCAACAGCCCAGTTTTCACACCATGTGGACACAACTTCTGCAGAGGCTGTATTACAGTGTTCTGGGATGACATAGTCCAGTTCAAATGTCCTGTCTGCAAAAAAAAATCCAAATGTGTGACGATAAATAGTAAAAGTAGAACAGAAGACGAACCAGCGGAGAACAAAACACAAAAAGCTACAAATTGAGCCGAAAAACTTAAAAGAGTTCGGACCAAAATGGCCGCAGAGTGTTTTCGTTCCCCGTGGTCAGCAGGTGTCGCCAAATAGACCAAAACCATGCGTTCCTATTAAAACAGTGGGTCAGATCAATGTACTGTCGAGGTTTGAAGAGTACATTAAAGCACTTTTAAGGAATGATGTGGTAACGTGATCGCTTGAATAAATAAGAATGGCAGGGAAGGGGGGGGCACAGGACATCAATAGAATAATTACACAGGGTGCATTTGGAAACCATATTAAAAGTAATATTGTTTGTAAATAGGAATGTATGAAAAATAAAAAATAGGGGGAGGAAGGGGGGCTGGGGCAGGGGGGCAGAATAAACACAAACACATGGTAAGAAAAATAAGAAAGGGGGATCCTTTGTGGGGGGCCGGGGGCTGGGGTGGAGGTCATGTAAGGGGGCCTTTGGGGGGTAGGGAAGGGAGAGGTTGGGGTTAGGGTCAGGGGTGGGAGAGGTTAGGTTTAGGGCCAGGGTAAGGGGTCAGGGTAAGGGCTAGGTAAGGGAGGGGGTTGGGGTTAGGGTCAGGGGTGGGAAGGGTTAGGTTTAGGACCGGGAGAGGGTCGGGGTTAGGGTTAGGGTCAGGTGAGGGAGAGGGTTAGGGTTAGGACAGTCAGCAATTAACGACGCCACGGTGGCGTCGCTGGCACGGGCCATCATCAGGCGGCTCCCCAGGGGTCCCCGACCCACCCCAACGTTCAAACCAAGGGCTTGCATGGTCCCCAGCCTGTCAATCCAAATCCTCTCCGACCTGCGCCGTTGGGCGGCAGACCAAAAGGGGTTGGCTTCTAGCACCGACGCGGAAAGGGCCAGCCATCCGTGTTGTATAAAATGCACAACCAAGGGTAGGTGAGCGTCTCTTTTATGTTTGATATTATGTCGGTGCTGGTGGAAGCGGACCCGTACTGTGTTTCCTGTTTCTCCTACGTATTGGAGTTCACAAGTGAGACAGCGGATCAGGTAGACACAGTTCTTCGTATTGAGGCCTAAGTGCCGTTCAGTGGGGAGGACATTCCCATTGTTTTGGTTCCGGGCCAACGGAATAAAATTATAAAAATACGAGAGTCTAGTGACTCTGGGCTCCGACAAGGGGCGCAGTTTGGCCCTCACCAGGAGGTCTCTAATATTTTTGTTTCTCCTGTAGGCGGCGATGATGCCATAACCCGGAAGGTAAGTGGTCGTGTCGAGGAGATGTTGGAAGTTCGACCTGACCAGTCGGGTCAGGCGAGCGGACGAGGTGGAGGAGGTCGTGATAAAGGGGATGCGTTGCTCCTCGAGAGGAGGACGTGTGAGTTTAAAGGTTTTAAGGGAGAGACGGCGGGCCGATCGTGAATATCCCCTAAGGGCGAGGGCGTCAAACAGAATTTTAACTGCTTCCCAGAAGTCTGCAGTTCTGGAGCATATGCGCTCAAAGCGCAGGAGTTGCGGTTTAAGGAGCCCCGCGAACGTGTGCCTAGGGTGGAAGCTGTGTAAGAGCGCGTGTGTGTCTGAGGGCTTAAAGAAAACGTTCACGTCTAACATGAGGGACGTCTTGAACTGTGGGCCTTTGAACGTGGTGGTATCGAGAAAATCAACGGAGGAAAAATGTTTGCATGATTTGAGAGTAATGGACGGATCGTGCGTGTTTAGGATGTTTAGAAATTGATCGAATTCCGATTCAGAGTGTTGCCAAACGCCCCATATGTCATCTAGATAACGCATGTATGATAGAGGTTGCAGAGGGCAGACGGCGAGCGCAGAGGCTTCCCACTGCGCCATAAAGAGGTTTGCATACGAGGGGGCGAACTTCTTCCCCATAGCCGTGCCTCTGATTTGGAGAAAGAACTGATTTTCAAAGAGGAAATCATTTCTCGTGAGGTTTATCTCCAGCAAGCGAAGAAGTTAGTCGTCAGGGCGCGTGACGTCCGGACGCAGGTTAAAAGCATCACGCACGGCGCGCATGCCCCCAGCAATGTCTATATTAGAGTACAGACTGCCAACGTCCATAGTGAATAAGAAAGCGTGCGCAGGGATCCGAAGAGCACGGACCTTGGTGACGAAATCATAAGTGTCTTTTACGTAGCTCGCGTGTGAGATAGAAAGAGGGTAAAGATAGTGATCCAGGTACTCAGCCGTATGCTAGGTTTCACTGCTACAGTCCGAAACTATCGGACGCCCCGGGGGGATCTTAAAGGGCTCACTCCAGGCCACAGGCTCTTTATGTATTTTTGGTAACATGTAGAAGAGCCTGGGCCTGGGTTGCGCGTCACCCAAGAGGTAGTAAAATCAAATCAACAATCATCGGGACGGTCGCAGTATATATGGGAGCCTCCAGTTTGGAGTAGTAGCGCGTGTCGTGCAGCTGCCTGTGGCCCTCCCATTTATACTGAGACCTGTCCATGATGACAACAGCGCTGCCTTTATCGGCGGGCTTGAATACTATATTTTTGTTTTGAATTAGTTTGCGGAGAGCCTCCGACTCCTCAGGGAGGAGGTTAGCAGGGGCCCGGTTGATCCTGAAGGATTCGTGATAATAACGGAGGTCAGCATTGACCAAGCGCGCGACTTCTAACGGGATGTCATCCTCGGGTGGAACCCAGGAGGATTTTTATGTGAAGGGTAGTTTCTCCGACGGGGGGTGATCCCGGAAATAGACGGCTAGTTTAACCCTGCGGTGGTACTGTTGCATGTCCGAGCGGACCTGTTGGTACAACTCGCACGGGTCTATGACGGTGGAGGGAATGAACGTGAGTCCTTTATCCAAAACTGAGAATTGCGCCACCGTAAGTAGGAAAGACGTAGAAAGGTTAATAACCGAGCGGTTCCCTCGAGGCGTGTCTCGGGACGCGGGAGCGCTCAGTTTAAATACCCGACCCATTGGTTAAAGAGGAGCGCTGCCGTGTCCCGAGACCAGTGGATGTTAGCACGTTCGGTGACGAACGCCTGTCTGGGCAGCGTTGGGATCGACTCGTATCGAGTGGCGATGAAAGCATTTAACTTGGAGAGAAGCTCCTGCTCTCTGAACGGGAGCGCACGGGAATAGTTGACTTCAGGAATCAGGAGCGCAGCGCAAGGGAACGCGATACGTGCCCATTTAACAGCGGTTTGGAGATTACGCACAAACGATTTCTCTAACTTGTCATTCCTTTCGTTTAAGCCGAAAGCCAGGACCAGTTTGCGGACCTTGGGGTTGATGGTGGTCTTGGCCATCACCGCGGAGGCATGACGGAACGACACGCCAGGATAACCATCGATCTGGAGACCAGGTATGCTAAATTCAGCGAAGCGTGTGACGTTTGAGTCACCGAGAATGAGAAGCGGTTCCCTAGACTGTAAGTGCCACTCTTGGCATTTCTTAGCCGTGCTTGGGTGTCGGGTGGGTCGAGCGAGGGTCACAGTCGGGTTTGAGAAGGAAGAGGCGGGGCTGGCGGGGTCCCGTGCGTCAGCCGGTGCGTCGTTTCTCTCCGGGTCGGCCCGGGCTAACCCATGCGGGGGTGTCGAGCCGGAGGGCGGTGGAGGAGGAGGAGGGGGAGGAAGAGGAGAAGAGGAAGGTCCGGGAGCGGGCATGGCTGCGACTCGTCGGCGGAGGCGGCTGGACGCGAGCCTGGTCCTTTGAGCCAACGGTGTGGTGCTCTGGAGAAGTCCCGGGGCTGCAGGCCGTGGAGGAGAGGGGGTAGGGGGAACGGGAGAGGAAGAGGAGGCGGGGGGGATGGGGGGGCACAGGGGCGGAGAAGAAGGAGAGGAGGAGAAGGCCAGCGAAAAGGTAGGCGACGGCAGCCTGGCCGGGGAGCGCCGTTCAGCAGGTCCTACCCCCACGTCGAGGGCCTCCGGACCGGGTCCAGGGGACCGGAGGCCGGGGGCAGGAGACGGTGGTCCAGCAGGTAGGGTGAAGCGTGGCAGCACGGCTCCAGGGGCGGGTTGCGGGAACAGCTGGACCAGAGGGACCGGAACGTCCAGAACCTCTCTGAGGCGAGAGCGCAGCGCGCTCACCGTCTCCGGGCGCAGGCGTTGGCCGAAGTGGCGTTGAGCCCAGGCCAGCCCAGGTCGGGGCCGGTCGCGGGGTCGTGGGTCGGGAAGCGGAGGTGGAGGTCTCACCTGCGGTCGTGCCCTGCGGGGTCCGGCGGGGGGGCTCGGAGCTCGGGCGGGATGGCGAGGAGCCCGACGCGTCTCAGGAGCGCTCCTGGAGAGGCTCCTGCGCCTCACGGCGAGGAGGCGAGTAGGAAGGAGAGAAAATAATTATTTTCTGGTCCCGGTCTTTATATGCCCTGGATTACACATATGATGTTTGTGGATTTAAAGGATAATTTTTCATGCAAAGAGTTTGACCGTTTATTGTGCAATTGTTCAGATAAAGGCTGTAGAGAAAACACAACGAGAAAGACTACACGGCTCGTATGGACGTCACGCTCCCTGCGACTGGCGTGGAGAAGACCGACAATCTTCCCATCGGCATAACTGAAACTCTGCACGTGCCCCGACTTATAATGGTTTTCACCTCTTTCGAAATTGTTTTGATGCCCTGGCCCCCTATTGGATGTCTCTGCCCCAGACCTCAAGTCCCCCCTCCCTCCTACATGTCTGTATAAAAGTATTTGTTTTCGTTGTCTCTCATTTATGCTCTGTAACCACGGCTTGTCTGGATTCTCCATTATACGGTCTGTTTCTATGCTATCTATTTGTACCTGATGAAGTCATTATATTGACAAAACGTAGTACTATAACCACAGCAGCGTAATTTCCAAATAAATCGGATATTGGCTGGATCGCACTGGTCTCATTACCTTACAGTTCAGTTTAGTTTATTTCAGTATAGCTTAGATACTTTCCGTTTTAATTCGAATTCGAACTATTCGAAAAGAAACAGGCAACCGAACCACCTTCAAGATGACGGTGAGTGGATCCTGGTCCAACGGGGACGTCGCAGGCGGACTCCTCGGGACCCCCACTACCCCCCGACGCTGATGGATTTCTCCGCGTGGGCTGCACCTGCTCCGGAGGCCCGCTTCCATCACTTCGACCACGGACACGAACGTCTCTGGGCCCCACGCCACCCGTCTCCCAGACGTTGGGAGCAACACGCGAGGCCCGTCAGGGACTGGTCTCCCTACGGGCCTACCCGTCACCACCACGAGGGTTGGTCCGAGACCCACGGACCGGCCTACTCGCCTCCACGCCGACCGGCCTACCCACCTCCTCGCAGACCGAGGAGGGGCGTGACTTGGCCACTCTATAGAAATAATTAAAAACACAATAAAATAATACCGTTGTATCGAATTATTGCAGTGTGGGGGTCAAGGTGATACAATCCAAGGGTAAAAAAATATACAAAAACATAAAACGCAAACTGTACATTAATGCGACCGTGACGCGGGTTCATACATTAAAAACATTGATTTTTACATGTATATATGCATTTGAAAAAATGTATATAAACATAAAAGAAGAGGGAGCAGCAGGTAAGTGGGGGAAAGGGGATAAGTGAGAAGGAGGCATGGAATGGGGGGCACGGGACACTGATAAAGGATAAAAATAAATAAAAATATGGGCCTGGATGGAAGAAGGAGCCGAGGGAAAGGTCAAAGGGGAGTCGGGAGGGTGAATCAAATTGTAATTACAAGTGGGGACGGTAATAAGGTCAAATTAGACCGTTATAAAACCGTTTTGATAATGTTGTATTTTTCCGTTGCAATACCATCAAACAAACAGGAGATGGAGCATGGAAAGCCGTGGCGTTGGTGTTAGTCTGGGTCACCGACAGGGGGTGCAAAGTGACGCAAAACAATAATGGAATGGGGGACACGGGACATGGATAAAGGATGAAAACTAATGAAATTAAATAAAAGCAAGGGCCTGGATGAAGGGAGGAGTCGAGGGAAAGGGCAATTGGGAGCTGGGAGGGTGAATGAAAATATAATTACAAGTGGGGCCGATAATAAGGTCGAATTAGATCGTTATAAAAACGTTTTGATGTTATTGTACTTTAACGTTGCAATACCACCAAACATCCAGGAGATGGAGCATGGAAAGCCGTGGCGCTGGCGTTAATCGGTCACCAACAGGGGGTGCAAAGTGACGCCGAACAATAAAGGTAAATATTGTGTTCGTTTAAACAGGGTTAATGCATTAAAGATATATTAAAGGAAGAGGGGCAGCAGGTGAGTGGGGGATGAGGAATAAGTAAATAAAAGGATGACAGGGAAGGGGGGCATAACAAAAAATACCAAATAATAACAGTGGGTGCAGCGGAAGATCATATTAATATAATATTGTTATTAATAATAATATACATATATATATAAATATGAAAAATAATAATAGGGGGACGGAGGGGGGGCCCTGGGGCTGGGGTGGGGGGGCAGAATGAACACACATACATGTTATGAAAAATAAAAAATGGGGGGACGGAGGGGGGGCCCTGGGGCTGGGGCGGGGCCAGAGTAAAAACACACACACATGTGGTATGAAAAAATAAAAATGAGGGATCCTTTGTGGGGGGGCGGGGGCTGGGATGGGGATCAGATGGGGGAGGGGGGTTGGGGTTAGGGTCAGGGGTGGGAGGGGTTATGTTTAGGGTCAGGGGGGGACCCGGGTTAGGGTTAGGGTCAGGTGAGGGAGGAGGTTAGGGTTAGGATAAGGGGTGGGAGAGGTTATGTTTAGGGCCAGAGGGGGTGGGGTTAGGGTGAGGGCTAGGTAAGGGAGGGGGTTGGGGTTAGGGTGGGGGGTGGGAGGGGTTAGGTTTAGGACCAGGGGGGGCGGGGTTAGGGTAAGGGCCAGGTGAGGGAGGGGGTTGGGGTTAGGGTGGGGGTTGGGAGAGGTTATGTTAAGGGCCAGGGGGGGCGGGGTTAAGGTCAGGGTCAGGTGAGGGAGAGGTTAGGATGGGGGCTAGGGGAAGAGGATAAAAACCATGATGAGGGCCCGGTCTGTGGTGGAGGCAGAAGGGGGGCGGGGCCAGGTAGGCTTGTTACGGCCCCGCTAACCCCGCCCACGGGCAGATTGGATTATTGGTGTTCTCCTTGTCTCTGCTCAGGGGCGTGTGATTGGCTGGAGGATGAAAGGCTATACGGATCCAACATGGGGGGGCTCTCTCCTCCTTGCGGGTTTTGGCTTCTGCTGTGTTTAGTAGAATGCTCCTATTCTGATCCACACCCCATCTTGAGTTCTTCCATTACACTGACTTACACCACACTTATATAAGGTTAATGATCTGGCAGCCGTTGGCAGCCGTTGTTGTCTAGTTGTTTAATAAATGTCCTTATTATGATTGAAATTTGCGTGGTCTCCCCTTCTACGTGGCGTACCTAGAGCCAGTACGTTACAGTTTTGAAATACCCAAGAAAACCTTGACCCGCGCCTTTGCGGTTTACACCCGCGAATCCGTTTTTAAAACAACCCGTGAAGCTCGCAACCCTGCATCACCGTCACCTTCGCCGTACTGGCAGTGATGGGAAGTTGTCAAATAATTATAATTCATGTAGGCTATTGTAGGCTATATAACAAGGAATTTATGTATTTTATAACCTTGTTGGTTGTTCAATAAAACGTATCCACGGCCAAGATACGTGTTTCAGACTAATTATGTTAAATGAAACGTTCCCCGAAAGGGAAATATGCCTTAATGACAATAATGTGCTATACGTTGACATTCAACATAGCTGGGATACGTTTCAAGCAAACCTAATCCTAGAAGTAAATAAATGGCAAAAAATAGGCTGAGACCGAACGTATTTGCGATACGTTCAATAAAACGTAATCACGGACAAAATACGTTTTTTGCCAAACGTAATTGAGAATGCCGAATAGTTCTCTGGGAACGTAATTTTGATGAGACAGGGTTGATCAGTTTGAACTGACTTATCTTCAACCTCAACCTCCGCAGTGGCCATGAGTCATTAGCACGTCGTCGCCATTTGTGTGTAAGGTAATGACATAATTAGACATAGAGAGCAGGAGGAGGAGGAGGAGGAGGAGGAGGAGGAGGAGGAGGTGTAGGTGTAGGAGGAGGAGCAGCAGGAGGTAGAGGAGGAGGAGGAGGAGGAGCAGGAGGAGGAAGAAGGGCAGGAGGAGGAGGAGGAGAAGGAGGAGGAAGAAGGGCAGGAGGAGGAGGAGGAGGGGCAGGAGCAGAAGGAGGAGGAGGAGCAGGAGGAAGAGGAGGGGCAGGAGGAGGAGGAGCAGGAGGAGCAGGAGGGGCAGGAGGGGCAGGAGGGGCAGGAGGAGGAGGAGCAGGAGGAGCAGGAGGAGCAGGAGGAGGAAGAAGGGCAGGAGGAGGAGGAGCAGGAGGAGCAGGAGGAGGAAGAGGAGCAGGAGGAGAAGGAGGAGGGGGAGCAGGAGGAGGAGGAGGAGGAAGAGGAGGAGGTGGAGGCGAGGAGGAGGAGGAAGAGGAGGAGGAGGAGGAAGAGGAGGAGGAGCAGCAGGAGGAGGAGGAAGAGGAGGAGGAGGAGCAGAATATAAATATTGCATCGACACAATCGTAGCAGTATAGGAAACAATGCATATTTGTCGATCCAATGAGCTCCAATGGGTTAAACTCACAATCCCACAGAGTCGCACTGTACACCTATAGTTGATACTGCAACATTGTTGGAGTTCTGAAAATACACCAATGTTAACTATTTTGGCAAAACTCACAGTGCAGTAATTGCACTGAAGTACAATGAAAAACACTACGGTAAGAAAATGTTTAGACTGTCTTTCGGGGGATGTAATGATGAAATCAGTGCACAAGTACAAAAAGGTAACAAAGCAAATATTTATTGGTTACTGTAATACAGTAAATGTTCAGCTGAACTGACTGCAAAAAAAGCTTTTTGTAGGCCAATAAAAAATATAAAGAAGAATATAAATGAGGTGAAACAGATGTACATGTACATCAGTCTGTACAGTGAGTGAGACCAATTGGTAATTGGGCGTGGCGTTCTGAAGGCCAGTGGTCTCCAGGTGAACCAAGTGGGCTCAATGAGGAGATTTGTGCTTCGAGTTTGGCAAAAATGTGATTTAGAATTTCTTTATGCGTGAAAACAATGGAATAGAGTCTTGTGGTTGATTCATGAGCTTCAAGTTTTCAGAATTGTGTGCATAGTTCCATCTTTTGTGTGTTTCGAGGAAAACGGTAAGACCTGGGACAACCGGGGAGCAGTGATTACCCCCCCTCAGCCTCACCCCCCCTCCCCCCGCCCCCCCTTCCCCCGCCCTCAGACCCCCACCAAACCTCAGCCCCCCCCCTCCCCCTTACCCCCCGTCAACCTCATCCCCCTCCCCCTCAATCCCCACCCTCCTCTGAACCTCACCCCCCTCACACTCACTCCCCCTCCCTCCCCCAGCCCACCTCACGCACCCTTCATGTTTGTGTGTGTGTATGTGTGTATGTGTGTATGTGTGTGTGTGTGTTTGTGTGTCTACAACCGACACAGAGATGCTTATGCCGCGTTTCCACTGCAGGGTGCGGAACGGATCGGTTCCGCACGGGTTGCGTTTCCACCGCCAAAAGTGGGCGTGACGCGGACTTAGCTGTACCCGTTTAGGCCTCGTTTTCAGTACTCCACCGTTGGGGTACTGAAAACGAGACGAGACGCCTGAAAGGGTCCCGGGAAATTCTAGCTAAATACCCCCTCCGTTGATTGGTCGACAGAATCATCACTTCCGGGCGATGTGGGGATAAAAACAAACAAACAGTAGCCTCGAGGTATTATTCTTTACAATTAACATGTCGCGTAAAACGCTTGCTTGGGCGAACAAGGAAGTGGAGACGTTCGTCTGCATTCTTGGGGAGGAAGACGTTGTTTACGATGTTTACGTAGCTGCCGCGGCGATCGACATCCGTCCTACCACAAAGGGTACTGTCGGCGGTGGAAACGCAACCTCGGAACTGAGCTGGGCTATACCGCCCCCTCCCTACCGGACTGAGGCGAACCAAACCGTACCGCACCCTGCAGTGAAAACGCGGCATTAGTCACCCTCCCTCCATGACACCCCCCCATCAGCCCCCTCCTTCACCCTTCCCCCCCGCACCCCCACCCCATCACCCTCACCCCCCCTCATCACCCCCCCTCACCCTCCCTCCATCACACCCCCCCCCCCACCCCCACCCGATCACCCTCACCCCCCCCTCGTCACCCCCCCTCACCCTCCCAGCCCACCCTTCATGTGTGTGTGTGTGTGTGTGTGTGTGTGTCCATCCGACACAGAGACGCTGAGGCGGTCAACAGGTGGTCACCCTTTTCCAGCCCCAGAGTCCAATCAGACCCAGCCCAGGTGTGCAGCCTCAGCAAGTCACTCATAAGATGGAATAACAGTAATTCACATTCTGAAAGACTTGAAAAGAAAAAAATTCTGAAAGACATCAGAAGTGGGCGTGTCCTCCTATATGTGCTCTGGATAGATCAGTCTACCAGCCTACCCAGCGGACTGTAGGAAACGCTGCTCATCTATCCATCACACATCTAGGGGGACACGCCCACCTGTGATGAGAAAGAGAGAGCGAGAGAGGGAAAGAGAGAGAGAGAGAGGGGATGGAGACAGAGAGAGACAGAGACAGAGACAGAGAGAGAGAGAGAGAGAGAGAGACAGAGAGAGAGAGAGAGAGAGAGAGAGAGAGAGAGAGAGAGAGAGAGAGAGAGAGAGAGAGAGAGGGGGAGAGAGGGGGAGGGGGAGAGAGAGTGAGAGAGAGAGAGAGAGAGAGAGAGAGAGAGAGAGAGAGAGAGAGAGAGAGAGAGAGAGAGAGAGAGAGAGAGAGAGAGAGAGAGAGAGAGAGAGAGAGAGAGAGAGAGAGAGAATTAGGAGCCTTTCCCCAATACTTTTATGGCCTCTTAAGGGATACTTCCCAGGCAGGGGCCGCCTGACGACTCCAAACACACACACACACACACACACACACACACACACACACACACACACACACACACACACACACACACACACACACACACACACACACACACACACACACACACACACACACACACCTGTCTCTGGACGTGGTCACGACAGAGCCTCCGTCGTGAGGGACCGTGAAGAAGCGTGACTTCTTCAGGTCCACCTTTTCTGAGAGGGACAGCCTGTGTGGGGGGTTGGGCACACACACACACACACACACGCACGCACGCACACACACACATACACACACACACACACACACACACACACACACACACACACACACACACACACACACACACACACACACACACACACACACACACACACAGTGTTGCTGGTGAGTAGTGCCAGCACTGCGGTGTACTTCCATTTAAACTTTGCACAATATAAAAACCCCCCCGAAGGCTTTTTGTTGTGGTGTGTCGTAACCCGAATGAGCCAGTCATGCTTCCAATCAAAG